>NC_142386.1:13617683-13727683 GCF_059441005.1 Hippichthys cyanospilos | reverse complement strand
AGACCCGCAGACATTTAGCAGAAAAATATACAAAAAAATATATATGCATATAATGTGTGTGTGTGTGTGTGTGTATATATAATATATAGTTTTTTGTTTTTTTACTGCCGCTATACATGGATTTAGACATATACAGTATGAAGTCTGTGCTGCTGCTGTGCACTCTAGTTAAGCGCTGAGCATTGAGGAAATGACGTCTGGGAGTGTGCGCAACAGTGATGATGACAAAGATACGACACTTTTTTCCCCCAATCTGTTTGGAGCTAGTTTGTGTGACCTGTAGCATGCCGCTGATTGGACCCTAAGCCAAAAAACAGCTTTGACGATCTCGAAACAGCATTTTCTGAGATCATGGTTTTGCTCCAAAAATCATTCAGCCCTAGCAGAGGCGGCTGGGATTTAAATGCATGTAGAAGAAATACAGATTTCAATGAACTTGTTGGTTAAAAAAAAAAAAAAAAAAAAAAAACTGCTTTTGAACAAAAAACACATTCTAAACGTGATACCCTTTGAACTGAAACTGCATTTCAAGAGCCAAACTTTCTTCAGATATCCACTGTTGCACATCAAAGGCAAGTTGAATTTACCATTTGAATACTATGATTTGTGTGCCATTCTGACAGAATGGCAACTTGGGGCTAAAAACACAAAAAAAAAAAAATCAAGGTAGTTCTCTGGAGAGTCTAAATAGGAGCTCCGTTGAAGCTGCCAGCAATTTTGAGTAGCTGAGCTCCCAGCTCAGCGTGCTGGCCACCAGGGAGGAACTCAGTCGACAGTTCCCTGTAGGTGCTGCAAACTCGCCGTTGCCGAATATCTTTCCGGAGAATGCTGTGTTTCCATCTATGCCGCGCCTCTCCGTACAACACCACCAAAGATCTGCACGGTAGCGGCACAGCTACGTTGACTTCCCCTGAGAGTCCCAATTGCGGCAAACCCCGTTCCAGCGACATGGTCAGCGTTGTGTCCGACAGCATGTTGACGGTGACCAGGCGCTCCCCCCACAGCCAACTGTCGTCCAGGTGAGGGTCAATGGCGGAGCCGCGGTCCGGGTGGTAGTCTAGATTGCATTGCTCAACAGGCTGGAAGTCTGCCAGACTTTCTTCTTCTTGCATTCGTAGCACTAGTTTTTTACTTAATGCAGGAAGTCCACTAAAATTGGCGGGACGCACTTTCTTCTTCTTAAAGTTCACTTTTGGGCCATAGTCCTGTAATAAGTAACTTGCAGTTATTATCATCATCACCGATTTGATGATAATAACGTTTGTCATACTATGTGTCAAAATAACAGATTAAATGCAATCATTTACAGTCGAGAACGTTTTAATCACATTATTTTTTTCCAATTAATTTATTGCAACTGCACCCACAACACAATTAAAAAAAAAAAACCTCTGAGAGAGGGTTTTCTCAGATATTTATAGGGGAGAATAAAAAATTGACATCAATAAATTATAGACCTTAATCACAATTTTTTTTCCATACTCTTCAAAGAACTTGTTTGACACAATCCGCACCTGTTTCTTTCGACCCGATTGGGATTGAGTCCAGATATCCTTGTCCATGCAGCGAATCAGCTCCTTTTCCTCTTCTTCTGATAGGAAGTCTTTCCACAGCAGCACTCCGGGAAAAGGAAATGATGCCAGTTTGCCAACAGCGAGTTTTGTCTCTGGGTTGTACAGGAAAAATTGCACAACCTACAGTGAGGTAAAAAAAAAAAAAGTCATCCTAGAAAGTGTGTTTGTTTGTTAAAATAGTAATATCGAACTTGATTGATCTGCTTTGTTTGCCTTGCTAAGAGACAGACAAAAGAACATTTTAATCACCACCTCTCACTGCTGGTAACGGTATATCACCTTAGCCTGTTAAATATTCTAAATTTTTTAAATTACACGGGAGCATAAAGTGTAAATGCAGTCCAAATAGGTAACAGGCATACATGGTCCCATTAATAAGTGGTTACTGTAAGTGCTAGAGCAATAGGCTGCAACTGCTACTGTTAAGAGACAAAATGTTCTTAATGTGTTACACTTTGTAACACTTCCTTCCTTCCTTTATTGATGTAACCAGCAAGACTGAGATGTCAATCTTTGCACAGCGTTTCGGAGTCATGGTTTGCACACAATCTTGCACAGCACATTTATTGTACAGACCTAAAGTAAAAAAGAAATGTTTAGAATGAAGTATTGCTTGCAATAGTTGAGCAAATTATTCTGGGATGCCTTTTCATTCAAGCAACCAATCGCAATGTGACAATATCACTCTGATTGGTTTAAGCAAGTAATGCTAAATAGATTTTTTTTTAATTTCCCCGTAAAATGCCTTATTTAGTCATTTAAGATCAGCAAAACCTTGCTTTTTACTTTAAAGGTATGTGACAAATGACATTTGGTCAAATATGGATTTTGTTTTATGTGTGTAACCATCACAGAAAATGATTTTTCAAGCAGTTAAAAGGGATGGTTGGATGGACAGAGTGCAAAGTTCCAAAACTATTTGAAGTAAATTAATTCTCCGTAGTGGATGTGATTTGCAGTCTTGGCCGATGGCACACATGAACTATATGTGCAGATGAGTATGCTTCCTAGTGGTCATGTTTTCCTATTACAATCTATTGCCAAGGGAACATACATTAGGCATTGTTGTGTGTAGTTACCAGTTTTTACTTTTAAGTTTAAGGCCACACTGTAGAGAATACTGTTTTATCTTTTTTTTTCATTGGTTTAATTAGTTTTTAAAAGGATGACAGATTTTTTGACAGAACTGATCCTTTGCCTAATTACTGTAACGACCCGTATTTTAAGAAATATTTGTTTTTTGTAGCTTTTGTGTTGGTCTTCGTTGTTTTGGTTGAATTGTAAATTTTAAAAATAAAATGAAATCGTGCGCTAAATTTTATGATTCTGAATGTAATTTTTATTTTATCCAGTCCTAAAATTCTAGAGGACATTTACAATAGTGACTATCAATACTATTAGTGGCTGTTAGCGATGTCAGTCCGAAATAACAGAGTTTCAATAGAAAACAATAAATAACATATTGACAGTTGAGTGACTAATAACGCGACGTCGTCCGGATTGTTCCACGAGGGCAACCGTAGCCCGCTATTCAAGGCTAAGTTGTTCGCAAGAAACAAAACATGTTAATACATAACAACAAAACTACAACAGCTGTTTACCTTCTCATCAGGAAAGGTGATCTCTAACTTCTCACAGAGAAGACAGTGCCGAATACCTTTGCAAGCACAAGCGACACGACCAGGAACCATCGTCAACATCATACCTGCATCTTCTTCTATTAAACGTTACGTGGGCGACACCTCAGACAATCACAGCTACCGCCACCTACCGAATAATTTAGGTAGTCAACTTGATACTTACAACATACTCAAGTCTAAATGTCACTAAATGTGATAACGAATCAAAATGGGCTGATATTGTTTGAAACATATGTTTCAAAGAATAAAGACATTTTATTGCGTATTTAAGATACGAAAAAGCACACTCGTTTTATTGTTTCAAATGTAAATCAATAAAGTTTTCCAAGGAAAGGGCCTCCCCTTGAACTTTCCCCACCGGAAGTACGTCATTTGTACTACCCCGGGAAAGTTTTTAATCTGCGGTGGAGTCTTTCCTTGTGGTTGCTCAAGTAAGTACAAAAGGCTTACGTTACTTACTTGTAATAGTTTTTAATTCTCAGTGCAAAACAGGCGAAATATGCCTTGTTTGGGATGCGACGAGTTATAACTATGTTGAATTATACATTCATACATTACTATCAAGCGGTAGGAAAATGGCTCTAAATTCTATCTCACTGCTCACTGATTACTTACTGTGTGTGTGTTTACAGACTGAACGAAGTTTTTAAAAAAGGAAATCGTAATGAAGAGAGAAAATAGCTCAGATTGAATCCAGTAGGTGAGAATTAATACTACCACCACCCCCCTTCGCATATTTTTTCACCATTATCTACCCAAGATCGTTCAAATAAGTCACATGAAAACATCCAAATCATAGCCATTGGTAACCCATTGAAATAATCAAGAACTTAAAAAAAAAAGTGAAATAGTTGATGAAAAGAAGTGTTTTATGACTGGTCACAACAATATAATTACTCATTGTGCAAACACACCAAACCAATTTGAGTGCAAATGCATATATCATCTTAAAGATCGTGTTTACGAAAATGAGAATTTTAAGATGATTTACTTATCTTTTGTTTGGGAACTTTGGGGCTATCATATTTCGACGTGCAAACACAAAGTAAACAGGTCTGGTCATGTGACAATATTGTCTAAACATGTGACATTGCACACATTTCATCTACACATTAGTGTAGTATTTCAGTACTTCATGAAAAATGATTGAAAAATCATTTATAGAGCCTCATAAATTGAATTTTATTTACGGTCACTTTTGTGACCGATGGGTTGCAATGGGTTAAGAGGTAATTGTGTTGTTTGACTGAAGGTGTGCAAAGACACTACATATCTCTTGAAATGTTTAAATAATTTTTGTTGGGGCAGTTAATCACAACTACAACACATAGGTGGTTCTTGAACCTCGTCATTTAAGTGGGATGCTTTTTCTGCAGAGAAGCAATGTTAAAGATAACGGAGAAGATTCTTCTGGAGAAAGGCACTCCAAAAACCAGAAGACTTGAAGAGATCAAGACACTAAAGTAAGGATGTTATATGATTTATTTAACCACCTACCCAGCCCTTTTCAGACAAAAAAAAAATTGAATCTCTTTTGTAGTCTCTCCAAGCTCGGACTGAAATGTTCAGACTTGCCGGTCCAGCTGCTCTCTCGACTTCGGTCCCTAGAACGCTGGGATCTGTCTGGGAACAGACTACAAGACTTCCCCAAAAACTTGGAGCTCCCGGCGCTGCGCTTCCTAAACCTGAACGACAATCAAATGGAAGACGTCACCTCTATGGCTTCTCTGTGCAGTTTGGAGGAGGTCAAGATGGAGGACAACCTTTATATCACTGTAAGAGAGAGCGGAAAAAAAGAAGAGGTTTATGGAATGCTAACTTCCGAGCTGCGTCCAATCCGATCCACTTTATTTATATTGCACAATTTTAACAAACACAAGGTTTCCAAAGTGCTGAACAGGAAAATTAAAACAATAAATAGGTAACACTGTAAAAACACAATAAAATAGTAAAATTGCGTAAAATAAATAAAATTCGATCAAATAAAATCAAAGTCAACACTGCAGGGTGTCGAAAGCCATGGAGAAAAGGTGGGTTTTAAAAAGACTTTTGAAACAGATAAAGAGGAGGCCTGTCTAACATACTGCGGCAGTTCATTCCACAGTTTTGGAGCTGCGACAGCGAATGCTGGATCGCCTTTGAGCTTAAGTTTAGTTTTAGGCACTCTCAGGAGCAGCTGACCTGAGAGAACGGCTAGTGGAATATGGGTGCAGCAGCTCAACCAGATAAGGTGGGGAAACGCCATTCAAGGCTTTAAAAGCAAATAAGAGAATTTTAAAACGAATCCTAAAATGGACAGGCAGCCAATGAAGTGAAACTAAAATTGGTGAAATATGCTCATATTTACTTGAGCCAGTTAAAATCCGTGCAGCAGCATTTTGACAATATTCCTGTTACCCTGTGCAATTTCATTCTTTTCTTGTTGTTATGACACTTTTTATTATTCTAATGTTAACTTCCACAGGTGAGTGACAATTACAAGCTAATGACGCTGCTGCCTAAATTGCGGAGTTACAACGGCAAAGACATCACGAGCACAGCCAACCATGTGCGCTTTGTGTTCACGGAGAACCTGAGGACCAGGGTACGGAAACTTAGTTTCTTTTTGACACTTCCAGTAGATCCCTGACAGCCTGTTTCTTAGATCACTGCCCTGTGGGGAAGGAGCTACAGCCTCCCAGATCCCGCCACTGCAGACAAAATGGCCGCTCTGGAGCAGGACTTTGTTGATGCGGCACGGAAGCAGGTGAAATACGGTCCCAGTTCAGTCAGTAACTTCACAAGATGGAAGGTAATGACAAACACTGGATGGTAATTTTTTTCCCATTTACTGTCTTTGTACTTCCTTGATAATACTGTAGGATCACTTTAAGTGTAGAGAAATCTACTCACTTTTGTTGCCACAGTGTACTTTGGACATTAATAGTGTGAAGTAATTAGTATTTACCTTCACTCCGATGTTAAGAATGATAAATAAATGATGTATGGTGCGACTGTTTGGTTTTGCCGTCTTCCTACTAAAGCGATTCAATGACAGGAATAGCGTTTAGTCACGTCTTTAATTTTCATCTTTCCCTCACAGGTAACTACGCTTGTTTCAAGGCACATTTAAATATCCCGCGAACACCCGTGAATTAAATGCGCAAACTCCAGGAACAAATATTCATACAGAACAGAACGCAAATGGTCCGTCATCAACACAACACAAAATTTTACCATGTTCCCAAATTAAAACAAAATGAGATAAAATACAAAATAATGTATACAAACCCTCGAATGAATTCACAAGCACATTACTTTCATTACATGCATGACTGTATCAAGTAATATGTTACAATTGTTAGTTGCAATGCTCCCTATGTGCTCGCAATTTTACACGTTTCCTTTGCTCAGGCTCTCAATTTAGCTGTTCACTTGAAAAAGTGTATTTTCATACCTTTTTGTCATAAATGTACTGAAAAATATTTGTATTTTTCATTTGGGCAACAGTTTGTCACGGAATATTTTGGTACTGCAAATTCCTATGGAGTGACAATGTATCTTGTTCTACCTTTTTTTTGTTCATTTTATTTTATAAATTAGAATCAAACCGTGAGACAGTCAAAGATTCCCACCCCCAGTATTTATTATGCTATGCCAGTGGTGGTCCGTCAAGGCCAGCAAGGCCTTCTCTGCTAGCCTAAAATAACCTGATATTATCATAAGTATAATAAACTATCATATTATAATAACTATCATAAAAGACAATTTCATTTTACATTTCTTTTTATTAAATATATATATTTTATATATGAAATTATTCTCCATATTCTGTTCTTTTCGTGTCATTTTATACCCATTTGGTTATGCTCCTTGCAGTACTGTAGTTAGAGTTGTATTTAGAGTTCTTAGTCAATTAGAATTCAACTAACTTGTTTCGCTATGCTGTGTGAAATTTGCCTTCGCTAGAAGCCAGGGCATTCGCGTCAACATGGCGCAGGCTTCTGCACAAGCGTAGATGGATATGTCAGTGGCCCTAATGCTTAATAGACAGCTGGAATAGTCAATCAAGCCATAAGTTCGCCATCTAGAGGCCTCGCGTTGAACGTGAAGTGACTGGTTGCTCTCTGCACAAAGGTGGGGCTGTATTGATCCACCATGTTTAACATTGGAAGTAGTTAAATAAAATTATTGAAAAAAGAAAAAAACATGTTGCTCAACCTTAAGCTAATGGCAACCATGAGGCATAGTGTACATCGAAGCCAGACCCGCGGACATTTAGCAGAAAGTTCAAATCTTGCCTTTTTTTTTTTTTAACCCTCAATGGCTGAAGAAGAACAAAACGGAAATTGGTCTGACGCGACTTTCAGCTTTGGCGTCCATGTCAATACAAAAGGATTTATTAATGGAAATGAAATGCAGAAACTCTATAAGCAAGTCATTGAAGTCTTTCTGAGGGAAAAAAAAGAATAATGGATTTTGTATTGAAAGGAGTTGGAGACGCGTTTTGGTGAGTTGAGCATTTGATTTTTTTTTTCATATCTTTTCGAAATTTGCTTTTGTTCACATTCAATTAGTGGTAAAGAAATAAAATTATGTTATTATATTAAAGTGCGATTTGTAATTTAGCGTACAATCTTGTTAAAGCTTGCCTGCTTTTGGTGTCACATCCTGTCTGGGTTTTTCCTGTTGTGACTTTATTTTGTGGAATTTGACCTTTTTTAATTTTGGGTTCTTGTTGGTTTTCTCTGGGGTCTGTCTTTAGTGTAATTTTTTTTCACCTGTCATGAGCGTGTTCCAGCTCTAGGGTACCTCTGTCGTGTTTTGCTTAGCTTCTGCGAGTAATAAATAGTTTTATTGAGCCCATGTCATCCTGCCTCCCTGCATTTTGAATCCACCTTCTCACATTTGTCGCCAACATGGCACACCGACATGACACTTGGAGTTCATAAAACTTTGTGGACAAATAATTTTAAATTATTATTTAAGTTCTGGCAGTATCACATATAATGATAAGTTTCAGTTGCTGTTGCGGGTTTATTGATGTTTAAGTGCTCCGGAAAATAGCCAGTAATGCGTACGTGTGCTTCTTAGGGGGCCGAATCACTGAAGGCCTTAGTGAAATGCACGGACCGCCACTGTTTTATACTGTACATGTGTAAGAACAGATGAGCTGGGGTTTGTTGTTTGAGAATTGTACTTTATTAAACAATGCACAGTGACTTAACAAGTAACCTTGGAAATGGTTGTAATAAAGTTAAAACTAATGAAACTATAATGAAAAATTCAAAACAAATATGAACTTGGAAATGTGAGACTATGAGAAGGCGAAAAGCTGAATTTTAGTGTAGGAAATATGTTCAGTTACTTCATTTAATGTGGACATTTTCTCAATAGAAAATTGTGAATTCATCAAAATTGCAGAATGTTGAAGCATATTGTAGTGGAGTCAATTTTAAACTTTCCATTCATCGGCAAGTTCAACTATTAGTACAGTACAGTATTTGATTAATTCCCATGCTATACCGCAGTTAGTCACCAGAGGGTGCATTAGTACTTGTGCGTATTCTCTTAATGGCCTAGTATGTTTTTACAGCTGTGCCTTAAAAACATGTAATAATAGTACAAATGAATGCTACCTAAATAAGTCATCACATAAAACCTTTTGACAGCCCTTCCTTCAAGAACTTCAACTTCATGCTTTTCAACATGTGTCTGTTAGGTTGAAATCATGGCCAGGGAGTTTCTGCGCTCCCTCACGGAAACAAAGGAGGATGTGTCAATTGAGGACATGCCAAAGGAAACAAATGTAAGACAAAAAAAAAAAAGAGAGAAAAATTCAACATACAGTTATCCTTTCCTTTTCTTCTTATAAAACCTATGCGACAGATAATTGTAATGCGAGGCATGAATTACATACAATCCAGTATGTTTGAATTCACAAAAATCGTCAGGCTTCACATTCATGCTGTGCGCTTATCATCCAGGAGGTCCTGAGCCCCATGAAAAGGATGCAACCCCTGGTGCTGACAAACAGTGACTTGCGCCTTACCCCTTGTAAAAAGAAGCGATCTGATCCGGCCGTGAATGAGGACAGCCCTACTAAATTGAGGCTCAGGCCAAAAAGCGGGACAAGCGCCACCGGCACAGAACCGGCGGTTCCTGTCTCTCCTGCCACAGGGACTAAGTCTCTATTGACACTGACGCATGCCTCTTCAAAGAAAAAGGCCACCATTGAGTATTCGACACCACGGAGAAAAGTGGTGGTAAAGGAAGCAAAGGATGAACTAGAGGTGGAGATGAATGACGACGGATTAAAAAGCGTCAACAAGACACAGGTATTCAAACACAACATATCTGTTTTGTTTTGGTCTTAGAGCTAATATTTTAATGAACTACCTCTGGTATTTATCCAATTGTATTCTAATTTAGTGTGTTTCATTAAAAACATCCATATTGCACTATTTTAAACCTTTCCTATTTAACTTAAGGTATATAAATCATTTTGAAACCCAGCCTATTCATCTCCACTGTTGTGGACATTTGCTTTTGGTCCATATCATTTGACTAATTCAAGCTACTCTATGAAGACCTAGTGTGCTCATTGGAAGACTTCCTGGCCTTTCCAATGGTGGCTCATTTGTCTGGGTTGTATGTGATTTGCTGTCTTGCTTAGCCAAAATGGCTTGACCGATGCAGGTTTTGAAATGGACTACCTCCGCTACGGCGTTTCTATTAGGATGGACCCTCTGTTAGGAGGATCTTACCCGATTGTATCGCCTGCCATCAAGTCATCTTGGCACTCGACATCTATTGCAACCTGTTGAGCCCGGAAGGAGGCTCCTCCCACCTGCGGTCCCTTCTGAAGGTTTCTTTTTTTCTCCAGATGGGGTTTTTGAGTTTTTCCTTCCTCTGCTGAGAGCTTTGTTCAGGGGAGTCCGTTGTGTATTTGCGATGTTCTGTTTGATTTCTTTTTCACCCGTGAGGGAAGCTTTTTTGATACTATGGTGATATAGGGCTATACAAGTAAAATTGACTTGACTTGAGACATTAGTGGGCATTTTGTAGTTAGCCATGTAGAAGAAACACTGACGAAGAAAGACCATGCGTGCACAACACATAGCCTCTCTCTTTCTGAAGCTGCTGATGCACGGCAGCTTGCCCCTACTTCTCTGCTCTCCATCTGGTAAGGGGAACACCATTGACAGTCACGGATTCCTTCCCGCAGATCTCCTTAGTAACGGCACCAACCCAGACCCAATTTTGACAGCCTTTATAGGGTCGGTGATCTTGCCGAATGGCAGCCGAGCTGGCGACTTGCATTAGAACCAGTACAGATCCAGACTTTTTCTCCTCATGCCAATAGAGTAGGCCTCTTTGGCACGCGATTAGATAAGTGACTTGAGCTAGGCCGTCGTGTCACAGTGACCTTTCCTGGCACTGAAGCTTCATCTTACTCTGCACCCTGGCACACATCATATTCCAGGAAGCAGTTAAGACCTTCACAGTGAGTCAACAAGTATAACAGAAACTAAAACAGTGAGACAATACAGAAATGCATATACTAAGCTATTATTTAGCTATAGGACACACAGCTGCAGCATTCATATCTATATGCCTAATCATACCTAAGATCAGTGTAGGTAGGGAGCGATGCATTACAAATGTAATGTACAGTAATTACTGTAATGCATTACTTTTTGCTGTAACACAGTAGTGTAATACACTACACTACTACTAAATTACACACACAAAAAAATATTTTACTCGTTACAAATAATAATAGTAACACAATACATTACAATGCAATTTTAGCCTGATAGTGGTGTCCCCCCCCCCCCCCATTCGCTAAAAACACCCCAAGATCGGAGGAATAATATAAAAGTAATGCAATAGTAGTGCAATGCATTACATTTCAAATACAGTGATATTGTGAGGTAACTAATTACTTTGAATTGAAAGTAATTAGTAATAAGTAATGCATCATTTTTTAAATAACTTGCCCAACACTGCCTAAGATTAGATACATTTTCTGGCCCCTCAGCTTTGTTTTGTCTTTTTTTTTTTGTCTTAATTATTTCTGAACAAAAACAAAAAACAAAAAAATGTGCCAATCAGTCAGTCTGCATTATTTTACAGTATTGTGGTATTTTTTCAAGGTTCTCAAAAACCAACGCTGATGAAATTGTTGTACTGGGTAAAAGTAGCCATTCAAGTAACTCAATGTAACTCAATGCAAGGTTCACAAACATTAAAAAGTTTGTGAAATTTCATATAATTAATCCAAAAATAACTCAAGATAACTTCCTTCATTTTAAATTATTTGTAAAATGTATTCATATATAATTATTATCTCTTATTTATATTTTGTTATGAATTCGATTCAAGAATTGTTAGCAACTAGAATCAAATTGAAGGGCCTGAATCTCCCCAATGATGCCCAACCAAATAATGGCTAAATGAATATATTTTTGAATACTATTATATTGACAAAAACGTTATTGGCCCAACACCAGCAATAACATAGCCAGTGTTGGTTCTGGCAGTGCCACAACAACAGTTTGACTCTGACCCTGATTAGGGTGTACTGGTTTGTTGGATTTTGGGTTGTGGGTTTATTTTGAGGGGTTCTGTTGTTTCCTGTTTATATAGTTCCCGCTTCTGCTCCTCTCGTGTCTCCCTGGGTTAGTTTTGTTTTGGTCCACCTGTCCGCATTACCTACTCCTTGTGTGTCCACCAATCCGCTTCCCCGGCCTGTTGCTCCCTTCCCAGCTGTCGCGCATCTGTCTAATTAGTTTGTGTGTATTTAAGCCGAGTTTTCGTTACAGCCCGTGTCAGACCATTGTCGTCTCATAGTCGTGTCTCACCCGTCGTCTGTCAGTCCCGTCTAGTCCTGCATTGCCCGTCCCACCTGCCCGTTAGTGTTTGTTTTCTGTTTTGCCTGCGCCTTTCCTTGGAGTTTTTTGCCGTCATGTTTTTCCCTGCTTTTGTTCCTGCCAGCCCTTTGTTGTAATAAACATGGATCGCTTCACCCATTCCTTGTTCCGACGCCTCCCTGCATTTGTGTCCTCACCCACCTCCGCAACCACACCAGCCTACCTCCCTGCATCGCACCCCCGTGACACAGGGTGTACTAGATTGCGATTTGGTATTCAGCAAATTGGGACATTTTGAGATTATATTTTCTCAAAAATGTTCTCTTGTCTGTTAAAAGCTTACAATCACTGCTAAGTTCCTCCATGTTGACTGTTGTGCAGCCGCTGCGTCTCCAACCTCTTCACGTCCTGCAGTGTCACAGCAAGCAGGACAACTCAGAAGACTTCGCCACTCAGCTTTGGGCCTGTGCCTTTCAGCCTCAGTCTGGTGACTCGGGTATTTGGGCAAAAGACGCCTGCTGCGATTTGCTTGACCTGTGACGATAACAGTATTGTGTGTGTGCATGTGTGTGTGGTTTTTGCACAGGAAGTCGCTTGGTGGCGACATGCGGCGGAGACTCGTTGTGCATAATCGACTGTGAGGCGGGCATGGTGATGAAGAAGTATAAAGTGACAGGAGAGGTTTGTCTAATCCAGTGCTTCTTAATTATATTATGCAAATGTAATTGTAATTTGTAATTGGGGTTTTCCTCCAAGACTATTATGACTGTAACACAATCACGATGTTCATAAAGTAAGATATCATGTGAATATACACATGACTTCACTTTTTGTCTTTACAGGAGTTCTTCTCGTTAGGCTGGTCCACAGTGCTGATGTCTCGAGAAAGCAAAGACTCAGCGCAGCCCTGCAGCATCCTGGCTGCGGGCGGAAAGCGAGGCCTGGTCAAGATGATCCACCCGCGGTGCAACATCGCTTATGGCGAGTTCCGGGCCAGCCGCAGGGCGTTGTCGATTCTTCGCTTCAACCACCGCCAGGGGAACTTCCTTTTCAGTTAGCTGTTGCCATCGCCTCAGTGTAATCAAACTTCTTGACAAGAAACACATTGAAAAGGGATCTGTTCTCTTTTCTCTTGTAGCGGGCTGTTACGACAACAAGATAGTGCTGTGGGACATCGGTGGGATAGACAGCAAGTACAACTTTAAAGTTGTGTGAGTGATTTATTTGATTCTGTATTCTGTTCTGTTTCTGTATTCCCGAAATGTTTAGTTACACAAATGACACCTCGGAAATAATTGAAAATGACTAGTGATCCTCATTGTAAGGCGTTTTATATATTTTTATACATTTAAAAGCACAAAAAAAAGGCAAACCATTGTAGTCATATAGTACTGTACATGTAGATGTAGATTATCCATGCATGCCCTTGGGTTTTGCTCCAATGTGAGGCCTAAATTCCGGGTTGTACTATCTTTGCACTTCGATCTTAGCACTTGCCTCTTGCACTTGTGGGGATCATTTTGGTGGACCCCACAAGTTCAGACCTCTTGAGTGTCAAGACTTGCTTTTATATAGGTTTGAATTAGATTTTGGTTGGTTAAAAGATTGCACACTAGCGCCATTAATGCTGAAGCACTTTTATCCCAGGGTAGTAGAATTCTTTTGTTTGGGACGTCTATCAATGCTTCTTGTCCTCAATGCATAAAACTCTTCAAACTCCCCTCTTATATACAAATACACATACATACACACACATATATATATATATATATATATATATATATATATATATATATATATATATATATATATATATATATATATATATATATATATATATATATATATTCATTGTACCTCCATTTTTGATCAGTCTGGTGGTTTGGTGAGAGATTTCTCAACCAGCTCTTATATATATATATATATATATATATATATATATATATATATATATATATATATACCGTATTTTCCGCACTATAAGGTGCACCTAAAAGCCTTAATTTTTTTTTAAAAAGCTGATGGTGCGCCTTATAATCAGGTGCGCCTTATATATGGAGCAATATTGAGATTGGAATTCGTAGATGGGAAAAGAACTGATAAAGTAAGCTTTACCTGTTTCTTTTGTGTGTTTACAGTTGAACAAGGTTGGTCATATTGACATTGAGTTATTATGCTGTTTAGAGTTATTATTTCAGTTATTATTGTTATTACTTTGAGTATTACTATATTGTGATTGAAAAAGTTTCAAAACATATCATTAATTGATGGTGAGCCTTATATATGGAAAAAGGTTTTAAAATGTCATTAATTGGGGGTGCGCCTCATAATCTGGTGCGCCACACACACACACATATTGCCTGGTTCAGGCAACCTAAAACATTTAATAAGCAACCAACAGTAAGGAAGACAAGGGCCTTTTACTCGCGAGGAGATCAAACAGGAACCTGTACCTTAGAGCTTCCGATCTTGTGACACTTTCTGTTCGCCCCCTTTTTATTCATGAGGGTTGGCCCTAGTTACAAAACCACTTGCTGCTCTGAAAAGTTGGGGGAGACATTTGGCAGCAAGGTAACAATCAATTTCTGATCGTGGGGGACGTAGTTGCAAGTCCATATACACTATCAGTAGATGAAAGTCCATATACACTATCAATCCATGCAATCACTATCTTCTTTCCCAGGAACCCCATACTGTTCCATCCTGTGATTAGGTCATCATGCCTATTAGGTCATCGTGCCTGTGATTTTGTCAATAGGTCATCATGCCTGTGATTAGGTCCTTAGGTCATCATGCCTGTGAGTCATTACAGCTGCAGGAGACATGACAATTCCAACTGAAAATACCCATGTCTATGTCTACCAATATACATGTTGCAGACACAAATATGGGCTAACCGATACACAATTATTCTAACACATATATTGTTTAGAAGAATGTATGTACTTTATTCATGTTTGCATCACATTTGTATAACTGCTGCTGATGCTACTGATGTGTAATTGTCTGGTTAATCCATTAGACATTTGTAGAAAAACACCACTCCATGAAGAAGTAAAGGCACCAAAATTGTTTTAATTGCACGTACAATCGAATTACAAGGAAAACGGAGTAAAACTAGTAGATAGTGTCACCCGCCTGCCAGCCAGTTCAACTTTGCACTTTATTGAACACAGATACATGTCATGCATGTCGAAACATTTTACAACATCAACACTCAACAGTTCTTTCCACACGTCATCCATGGGTCTCCATGGGGCTAGCAACCTCTAATATGTTTAACAAAATGTACAATGTCCCACTGCAAACAGTTTTAATATATTTGAGCAAATGTATAATAAATATATAATTATTCCTACAGCAATCGTCCTCTCAAGAGCTCAAAACAAGAACAAGAATACACTGAAACTATGATTTTCATTCTATTCAGATTATTCTTTATATACTATTTATTCTGTTTAACCCTTGTGCACACACTTTGCAAACTATACATATTGCATTTTACCCTAATCTTGAAAATGCTTCTAAAGGCATAATAATTAAAGTTATTTATGTTTTTTTTTCTTTCAACCACTCATTGTTAAGTGGCATCAGTTCTATCCATACATATGTAGTTTGAATTTATTAACACTCACAAAAAAATTGAAAAATGGTATGGTCTTTCTTTGTAGCCTGTGAAGTGATGATGACATAACTGGTTTCTACCACCACCTATTGTCTTGAGGTGAAACACAAGTCAACAAAGAATTTTCTGTTTGCTGACAAAGTTTGACTGTCGCTCAACAGAATGTTACAAAAATTGCAGGAACATCAATTTCATAAATCCTAATAAAATGCATGTCAATAATTGTAAATATAATGGTTTTATATGGTCCAAAATTTGGACAATGATTATTTTTGCACACAAAATCTCACACGTACAGCTGCAATCACATAGAAATGTCAGAATTGTCGCATTTCGAAATGTTACATTTTAATCATCTGCTGTAAATTTCAGCTCCCTAGTTTTTTTTCCTCCGTTGATTATTTTATGATATAAAAAAAAATCACATTTCCATAATTTGTAACATAATGCCACATGGGTTAATGATCATGTTATTAATATGCACTAATAGGAGCAGCGCTCACAATGTCGTTGTAAATGTGTACAATGACGATAAAGGCATTCTATTCTATTCTACTCTGTTCTAAACAGATATCTGTTGCCGTTGACCAGTCTCTCTGTCTTCCTAAACGATGTCGCAAACTCTTGCACAAGCAGTAGTAGCGTTTTTAAAAGAGCATCAATCTGGGCTAGAATAAGCACTCCTCTGCTCCCTGCTTGTGCGTGAATACAACCTCCCACCCAAACACACACACACACAATTTGTCTACCCCTTTCCGCTTATCCATCCTCCTGCTTTAGTACAGGACGAAAACAATCTGAGAATATTTCCCGTCAAGAGACTTAAATTCTGAGCATTTGAACAATTTTAGGACTCTGAATTATTGATTATTAAATATAATGATTCATTTGATCATGAACAAATTGTCGATTAATCATGGCACGACTAATATAAAGGCATACGCTAAGTCAGAGATACTAAAGTACGAAGCTAAGTATACATATTGCCAATAATTTTGCAGTGAATTGAGTTGTTGAAAGTAACGGTGAATCCCAAGTAGGCAAAAAATAGATCCCACATCTCACATGCATGCTAAAGTAATTAATGTAAATTAATTTTGTTCTGATTATTCAACGAGATATTTGGTTGAATTGATGTAATGTGTTGACCAAGTCTTCTCTCATATGTGTGGCCTCTAGGCAGTTGCTCGTACTGGAATGCAGCTCCACACCGCTGCACATCTCCTTGCCACCCACCCAGCTTGACACACAGCTCCTGGCAGCATGTGACGATGGTCTGCACTGCTATAACACACGACTCGCGCCCAACAGCCCCACCAAGAGGTCAGTGGTTAAAGCATAGGTGTCGAACTCCAGTCCTCAATGGCCGGTATCCTGCAGATTTTCCGGTTTTCTCTCCTCAACACACCTGATTCAAATGAGCTCATTAGTAAGCCTTCGGGGAGCTTGGAAATTATCCTAATCGGGTCTGTTTAGGAGAGAAAACCGGAAAACCTGCAGGATACCGGCCCTCGAGAACTGGAGTTCGACACCTGTGGGTTAAAGTTTGAACTCTTTCATTGGTCCAGCCCAATAGTCATTAACATGTACTTGACTTCTGAAGGACTAAAGAAATGGAAGTAATCTTCCCTATTTATGAGAAGGAAGACAAAGACCTCAAGTACCACACTGTGGATGGCCTCAGTTTCCTCACTGATAATATCGTGGGTAAGCGGACAATCATTAATCACTGGATCTTATCAGTGTGACTGTATGTACATTTTATAAAGATCCTTGTTATAGTGCTAATGAGCTAATGTTAGGGTGTTGTTGTTCAGCCTCCAAGAACTTCATGCACTACTGCATCTATTTGTGGAGCTGGACCCAGACGCGATCTCAGCGGCCCAACAAGAGCGGCTGCGTGCCCGCCGTCGTGCTGGCTGAGTTGTGCTGGGCCCGCACAGAGATTCCGTACCTGGCGCTCAGCACCTGTCCTGGTAAGCGCCTCACCCCTTGGCTTCCTGCGTACCACCAATACCAGCCTGATTTTTAGGTATCAAAGCTGCGATATCAGCCACCGAAATTTAAGGCATCTGATGAATAACATACTTGGCACTAGCTTATGCAGGTTTATTGATGTATAAGAGCTCCGGAGTGTAGTATGAGATGGTGATGCAACGCTCAGTGATGCGTACGTATGACTTCTCCAGTTGTGGTTTCGGACTAGGTAGGACATCACTATGTATATATACACGAAAAAAATGCATCTATTCAAAACAAAAACTTAGTTAATTAAAACATACTGTATAATAAACAAACAAATAGAATAAACTCCGCTTCATTGATTTCACTTATTGCAGGTGTATTTTGGAACCTGCATCCTGTGATCAATGAGGGAACACTGTGTGTCAAAGAACTAGATGTATTGGTAATTGGTATCTTTGAGTACTCATTGAAGAACTCATACTGGTATTGTACTGGGGAACAACGTTGTAGCAAACGGGTGTACTTGGGAAAAGACCCTTGAAAAAGTGAACACATGAAGTCACAATTGCAATAATGAAAGAAAATCGCAATTAAGATTTTTTTTTAATCCTTCAGCGTTACAATTGTCGGAAAGTCGTCACGTTGGTTATTATAACAGCAAGAGCAATTACTTGTGTTGTTCATTACCCTCCAAGCCAGACTACATGTTTACTTATTACAATTCAAGAATGTACCACAGTACAAGCAAACAAGATATAATGCATAATGTATTACACTTGCCTGTCTCCCTTCAGGCCAATCATATGTGGTGTGTGGGGACAATGAAGGCAAGGTGTGGACATATCATGTCACCAACCTCCAAAAGAATAACTTTCAGACCGGGAAGCCCATCAAACCCACTGAGGTAATTAAGGGAAGTGTAGGGGACGCAGAACAAAACGTCCTAGTAGATTCCACAAATCTGTTAACTAGGCGCTGGTTCTGCTCAGGTGCTCCAGTGGCCCGTTCCCATCCGCAAGGGTCTTGGCCAGGTGGAGGGCCCGTCCATCAACAGCGTAGCCATGCACCCCGACCTCCAGTACCTGGTGGCCCTCAGTGACAAAAATATGGTAACGGTGTGGAAGAGGATGCCCAGAGCAATTTAATACAAGCTATTAATACAACACGAAGTCTGCAGTGAGAGTTGACACTTGTGTGCCAACCTAATTTTTTTTTTGTTGGTTCATTTCCAAAACTTTGAGAGGTCAGTAGTGATATAACACGGTGTAACGTTGCTGCAGCTGCAGTATGCAAACCTGCATACCACCGCAGTAATTACTGTATATATTTGTTCCCTTTATTTTTTTTAACATGACTTTTCCTTGTACATTGTGCAATGTTATTGAGACATAGTCACTGCACTTTTACAGAAACAATTTTGAGAGCAAAGTCAGCAAGAAATGTGAACACTTGAATAATTACTGTCTTTTGTGCCTTCTAAGTCATTTTAATGAAATGACATTGACACGTGAATAAACTGTCTTTTGAGGTTTTCTAATTTTGGATTCTCTATTTTTGGTTTAGTTACAGTAGGAGAGCTGTAGTGAAAACTACCGCCTTGATAATGATACACTTCTTTTTAGTGAAAACGAGTGTCTTTTTTTTTTTCTATTTGTGGGCAAATGTCTGACCACAACAAAAATCACCGAAACTAAAAATAGTAGATTGATTTGTGTCAAGTACACATTTTTTGTCCTTTGTCACGTTTTTTTTGAACATATACTTGCAAATATGTTCAAACATACTTGTCAGCTAATTGCTAAAAACACATAATTTGTATTTTTTCACCATAATGCTAGTGGGTATTATTGACATGCACACGCGCAAAGAATTTGTGTGTTGTGTGTGTAAAATTTGACTTAAAATATACCAATATGTAAAAAAAAAAAAAAAAAAATTACGTATTTGTCTTTTTTTATGGCCGAAGCTATAGGCGCCAACGAGCCTAGTGAGAAGAAGCGGCGATAGAAAATGGGTGGTTTTATGTATAGTATCTTTTCGAATAATGCCACAGGGTATGCAGAAACGCGTCAATACCATGTGGCGTTGTAGGAAAGAAAGCTGTTTTTGGCCAACAAAATGTTCACATGTATTGCCAAGTACGTTCAAATGAGATGGCATTTTAAAAAGGCTTGCGCCATGTTTCCTTACTTTTCACTCTAATCTCGAGTTTTTTCTCCTTTTATTTAAGTATTAAATGTGTCTGCTGCAGTGTTCTTTCATATGTCTTGAATATACGGTACAGTACTGGGAAATGTTTACCAACTCCTCGTCTCCCTTTGTGTTTGCTTGAGCATGCGTAAGGACGCAAGTTCCGCCCCCACAGTGATGATTGGTCCACTGATTGGCTGCGCCGTCTATTAGTCAATCTTGCCGCCCCGCCCCTTCTCTCGATCATACTAGACCTGCCCTCCTCTAAGATAGTATCCCTCGTGCCGAGGTCAGTCACTGTGTCTGCAAGTAAGGCGTACGTGCCTTGGTGCACATTGTGCGCCTTGAGCCCCGATGGCCTCATAGCAGGTAGGGCTGGACTCCCCGCCTCTTGAGGTTTGGGACTCGCCGTTGAGATGCTGAGCGGTACCGCCAGCCGTGCCAGGCCGAGGCTGGGCAGCCTCTTCCTCGCGCCCTCTACCACAATGGCACCCGTGCCAGGACCACTAGCGCCGCCGCCGATGTCAGATGCGGGCGGCCGCCGGCTGAGGTCCACGTCCTCTTCCCTGCAGGGATTCTCAGAATTAGCACGGGAGCGCTCCAAGACGGTGACGTCGTTTTACAACCAGTCGGCCATTGACGTCTCGGCGGAGAAAGTAAGGATGTTTCGTGTGTTTCTAAAGCTAGCCACTGTAGCAGCGAATGCTAACTGCTAGCTGGAAATCCGCTGCGTTCAATGACGGTCATTTTTTTAAACAGCTCTTTATTTATGTAATTTAGGTCAACTCTTGCTGCTGCATAACTGTTGACGAAGACACACTGGACTGTTGCTTATTTACATGTCTAAACTTGCACTTCAGTTGTCACCGAATGATGTCACCTTTTGATTAATAAAATGGCGTTAACGCAGTCCTCATACGCTCGGCCTTATGTTGGCAGGTTTTTTTTTTTTTCATTAAATGTGATAAGTTACTACTTGACAAATAAGTGTGACATTCAAAGTGGCCGATTTTTGCTCCAGGGCCCTGAACGCAGCATGTTTTTCTCTTACCTTTTTCCAAGAAGGGTTTTTTGCCATCCATCTTTTATCCCACTACAACTTGCTCAGAACGTTTGCTAACTCTTTGCAGAATTTGACTCAACATTACTTTCTAGTTGATACCTTTTAAATTGAGCCCTTGTCTCACTTAAAAGTAAAAACCCAAGAGTAATTGCCACTCTCTGAAAATGTTAAGTTTCCTTTACCTGTCTATGCCACAATCATTTCGGTGTAAATGAAAATTCCTTACTAAAAAAAAAAGTAGATCCTTGACCCGCAAAGATTCTGCCAAATGGTGGCAAATTACTGTTTTTGACAAATCAAACTCCCCAATCCACATTTTTTTTTTTTTGTCAATGATGCCATGAAATGGCAGAAAGGACAGTTTCTATCAAATGAAACTCCAGCATAATTCCTGCCACCAAGGTGCTCCATAATTGCAGTGAAGAGACTATTTTTACTATTTTTGATTTTTTACATATTTGTCTAAATGACAAAAACGAGGTACGCTACACCAGAAACCTGCCATTTAAACAAAACCAACAAAATGGTGCAAAAAAAAAAATAGAGAATCCAGCATGAGGGAGTCCTTTATTGTCTGGTTTCTTTTCTTTTTTTTGTCCTACTTACCAGCAGTCATGGCCAATGTTCAATTAAACTTAACATTTCAATGATTGACATTTTACAGTCCACACACCAAATATGCCTAATCAACAAAATGTGATTATCTTCAAAAGCGCCACACTTCAATCTGCCACTTTTGTTTGCTTTCCAGTTGTTTACAAGTTTAAAGCAGTTGTTTTGTTTATTTCAGCATCGAGAGCTAAAATAACTCGAGCTAGCACGTGCGCACTGGAAAAAAAACGGAGCTTGTTTTCTTTTTGCTTGCGCTTAAGCCAGTGCTTCCAGATGTGCATAAATCATCAGCTGCATTCTTGTGCGCAGAGCTCACACTTTTCTCTTTACAAAAACAAAATAGACCTTAAAACAAATTTCTTACAGTATAAATATATGATTTAAATATATACAGTGGTCATTAAAATATTTCATCAATCGTATCTCTCACATTGCACTATTTATGTTTACAATTTCCAACAACTTCCATTTGCCTGTCTGATTTACTTGACATGTAATTTAAATGTTTATATATATATAAATCTATCATGATGTGACATTGGCCTGGTCGATTTGTCTTTCAGGCCTCAGTGCGACTTACCTTAGCCACTTTGCTGTACGCCGGAAAGTCACCAGATGGACACCACATTCTGGTCAGTGCTGCCACACGTCAACACACTAGTATACTCACAACACTTACCTTAAAAGTCTTGGTCTGATTTTCCAGAGCAGTGCTAACTACCTGCACAAGGAGCTCCCCGTGCGCATCGCCCACCGTATTAAGGGTTTCCGGAGCCTGCCCTTCATCATTGGATGTAATCCCACCATCCTGCAAGTGGTAAGAAGACACACAAACACCTGCAAACAAATACATTCATGATAACACTTTTCATGGCTTTTAATTCTTAGCAAGAATTGTTTTAAATATATAATTGTTTTTGAAGAACAGCCCCCACCCCCCACCCCCTCCATGCATGCAAAAAAAAAGAAAAAATGTGTCCGCGGGGTCTTATACCCATAGCTCAAATAAGACACACATGTGTCATTTTCCACGTTTGAATAACATTAATTTGAATGTGAAATGATTAATATGTCATTTAGATGGCTTAAAATGATTATATATACCTCTAATTCAATATAGTATGCATCCGTTTTTAGCGTGTTTGCAGTTTCAAATGCACTTTCATCAAGCGCTGCCTTATTGCCTCTTTGTTGTCAACAACGAGGCTGATCATTTTTCCAGCGGACTTTGAAGCATTATGAAAAGGAAAAAACGGCTTTACGCGTCTCCTTCAGCCCTAGGACATGTGCTTGAACAAGCCGGCATGGATGTCGGCAGGTGGGGGGGGCAGCGGAGGGCAACCTTCCATGCTCTCATCTTACAACACTTGGGTAAAGAGCATCCCAAGTAAGATGATCAGCAAATCAACTTCAAAGACCGCCATTTCAAACAGAAGACTAACAAGGGTGTTTGCGCAAATGACAAGCAGGAAGGAGAGGACGTCCGGGATTTAACTTTTCTTGCCCCCACCCCTACCAATAACTGCAACAGTATGTTTTTTCGGTGTATGGTGAAGAAATGTGTCTGTTAGATTTTGTCATTTTAGTAACACACATCATGTGTTTTAATTAGACAGTAATGATCTATGTGTAACCTCTAAAGTCAGTGGTAGACCTATACTTGCGTTTTTGTAAAATTTCCCCAAATTGAAATAAAAAAGGAGGGAGTCGAGTTGTACATGGAGAAATACAGTACAACAACTGTGGCTATGCGTAGACTTTGCCTGATAATATTTCCATTCAAACCAGTTAACTTTGGGAAACTGTTTTTAAATTTTCACATTAAATTTCAGTCAACTTCATGACAAATTTTGCTGACCTTTTGAACACTGCACTTTTTGTTTGAACTTCAAACAAAGATGAGAAAAATGCCCCATTTTTTAATATTTTGGAGCACAAAATTTCCAGAAAATTTAGAAAACAAAGTGGTAAAACTTGAGTTTGTTGAAGTGGATTCGTGTGCGAGAGGACACCCTTTTCCAAATCATTGTGTGATGGCATCAGGGAACTGTTTTTCCCCTCACAAGCAACATGTGGCCTCTGCCTCTTTTGTGGATGAACTTTCCCCCACATTCTTTCTTCACTCGTAGCACTAAACACTCCTTAGCTTTCTCGTTCGCACAAAACCAACGTTGCGCAATGTACAAGCGACTTACTATTGGATATGATTTGTTTCATAGTGGAACAAGAACTTAACTTTGGAAGTTGAGTAGTAGGCGAGTGACAAATAATGTTATGAATGTCCTGCTGAGGGACTTTCTGCTCACAATCACAAAGCCTCTTCATTGCTATGCTTTCTCTTTTTCCAGCATGAGCTCTACATCCGAGCATACCACATGCTCAGCGACTTTCCCCAAGTAAGTAATATACATACACCACACACATGCTGGTATGGTTCATGACTGTAAAAATGCATGGGGTCAGCTCAAGTTCAAGTTTCTCAATACAGTCAAATGTGTGCTTACGGTAAAAAAGATTTCAAGACTGCTTGGTGCCTCTTCCCATAATAATATATAGTATTTAGATTACCTTCGCATAATAACATAGTATTTAGATTAGATCAATCTTCTGTGTGACGAATTATATAGTTGTTAAATTTTCACCACAGATGAAAATTAGTATGTGTGGGTGTCATCACCATTGTGAAACAGTCGCACGCAGGCGTGTCAGTTTGTTTTGCAATTCCACTCTTGCTTATCAAGAAAAACCTTGGGATGGAAAAATAGGATGTTGTGGATTTTTGGGCTCTTGGTTTTACCTTCCTACCATTATTATTGGTGCCCACCACATTGCAAAGACAAGAATTGTTGTGTCACCCAAAATAGTGAACTATTTCCGTTTGATATATTATCCGAGACTGAAACTTAGTGTATGTTGAAAAACCTTTTATTTTGAAAACTTTTAAAACGAATCCAAGAGGTTAAGGGCTTTGAGCACGAAAAGGACCCACAAATTGACAAGGAATGGATTTTCGACCCATTTGTTACCAAACCCGATGAGTTCACAAATGGGGGCAGCTGTAAAAGTAGGTTTCAGACTCACAGGGAAACAAACTGAGGCTTCCCGTTGGTTTGGCGTTAATGGTCAGGTAGAGCTGCGCGATTATGGCCAAAATAATTATCACGATTATTTTGGTCAATATTGAAATCACTGCTATTAATCACGATTATTCATCATGTTTGGTCAAATGTGTATTTATTGCCCTTTTTTTTTTAAATAAGCAGTGTATAAACAAGCAGTAACTTATAAATTAGACTTTTTTTTCAATACCCTACAGGAAAATTGATCCATCAGCCACATTAGCCGAGTTTTGACACATAAATGTGCATTTTTATATCGGCTGTATTCTTCCATCCTATTATCACCAGAATTGGGTGAGCTAGAGGAGTGGGACTCAGTTGGCCTTTCAGCATCAAGTGCTTGTTGCCACTAGCAGCTCGTGTTAGCTGAAGTTATTACGGCATTATTTTCAGTAAAAGAAGCAGACAGACTAAACCAACGTCCATCCTTGTTCACACACAAAAATATTACTAAAACCGAGAGGAAAAAGTTTAAATGTCTCAAACTGATCCAATTAAGAGTGCATCTTAACGCACAACTTTTATTAGCGCTGCACGATTATGGCCAAAATAATAATCACGATTATTTTGGTTAGTATTGAAAGCACGATTATTCATCATGTTTGGTCAAACATGTCTATTTATTGCCCTTTTTTAAACAAGCTGTATATAAACAAGGATTCAAGGTGTGATACTTACAAATAATAAGAATAAACTAAAATAAATAAATAAAGTAAATAATAATTACAACAAATGGCACTCTGGGCCACACAGTTATCTTGCTTGCCGAGTGCAAACCAATGAGAAAAATGAAGCCTACTTAGAACCAAGGACATTATTTACTTTTAAGCAAATTTTAATCAATTATCAGTCAAAATGCCATCTTCAGTCATTTAAAACCAAATTCAAACTGGATTTTTCAAAATGGGTCTCAATTGACAACTAGCACTATATATATTTGGAAGCAGGTGATAAACTCAATGCCATTTCACACTGGTAAATTATATATTAGGATGAAAAAAAGCAGAAGCTTTTGTCATGCAAACGTGTTAAACATTGCCCCCTAGTGGTAGGATAACAAAGTTCTTCATTGGACATGTGTAGCCGGCTTTTTAGATGTTAATATCGCTGAGGATCATCTTAATTCTTCGTGGCGGCCAATATCGTGATTGCGGTTAAAATTCGACTCACTGCCCCCGCCGCCGCTGAGGCTAAAATTGTCAAGCCGTAGCCTCAAAAAGTATGTTTGAAAAAAGCAAACTGAGGGCTCCCGTTAGCTTCCTGTTAATGATGAGTTAATATAGTTAATATATATTCGCCATTACCCCCACCCCATTGACAAAAAAAATTGTAAATGGTTGATTGCTGGGTCCGTGGTAATAAAAAGGTTGGGGACCACTGAGTTAGACCATTTGATGTGTTTGAGAGCATTAAAATTTGGAGGTCTTTCCAATCTTCTGACTGGCACTGCATGTAAAAATTTGTTACGAGTCCAAAAAACAGCAAGACTATTTAACATAATCCATAAACAAGTGAAGGTCTGTGTCAAGTTGTCAACACACTCGAGCATAACCTTCCATTGCGCCCTGTTGCAGATCAAGGATCAGGACGTGGAAGGACGCTTCTGCAAGCTGGTACAGCAGCTACTGGATGACCACAAAGACGTTGTCACCATGTTGGCGCAGGGCTTCAGGGAATGTCGCAAGCACATCCAAGTAAAACTAATTAACACCTCAGGATTATCATTTAGACATACAGTATTTTAAGCCTTTTTTTTTCCTTGGTCATTCCAGGACGAGACAATACTGCGCAGTTTCCTGGACACCACCCTGTGCTCACGTTTGGGAATCCGAATGTTGGCCACACACCACCTCGCCCTGCACGAAGACAATGTATGTCATTGCTTGTCTGTTTAGATGTCCTCTTTCCATATACCGTTATTCCCCAAATATAGGACGCACTTTTTTTTTCTTCCTAAAAATGAATTCCAAAAGTATGGGTGCGTCCTATAAACTAGTTTTCTCAACCTTATTTCAGTGTCAAATATGTTTTTAGCCAAGTACCCCTTAACCCGTGCAAAGGGGTTGAAAAAAAAAACATGCCTTCAGTGTCTGATTTATTAAACTTTATCACCTTTCAAAATACATTTGTTTTGCTCCACAAAAGAAACAATCAACATAGCGTGTACTCTTATGGATCATAGATGAAATCTGTTATCAAAAAGAAATAATTTAATTATTGATAAATATTTGTCCACAAAAAAACAATCAACATGAAGTGCCATACCTTTTCTCGAAAAGAAATAACTCTTAATAAATATTTGTCCACAGAAAAATATTAAACATAAAGCGTCCTCTTTTGGGATTACATTAGAGATATGTTCACAAAAATAAATCATTAACTTGCCAGGTAACGAGAGGTGTCACATGACAAGTTGGGTCAAACCATTCTAGTGTGGGGGAGAATCTGTTTTTTTAAAATAATTAAATTATATAACCTACTGACATAAAATTTGATTTATGAACTTATATTTTCCTGAAACATTTAATTAATTCAATAATTATTCTTAAAGGAATTTTGCATATTTTTTTTGTTTATTTAAAATCTCGTATGCCCACTGGAGTTCCTTCAATACCCCCAGGGGCACCTTTACCCCCATTTGACAACCACTGCTATAAATGCTACCTTAAGAATAAGATTTTTTTTCTTTTTTAATTTCGACACCATTCAAGGAAGTGTGATCTGTCAGCCACATAAGCCCAGTTTTCACGCATAGGTGTGCATTTTTATACTGTCCGTTTTATTTAGAATAATTACCATAATGGGATGAGCTGGAGGAGGGGACGTCAGTTGGTCGTTAGCATCAAGGGACCGTTGCAGCTAACAGCAACTCGTGTTAGCTGAAGTTAAGATGTCTCCAACTGATTCAATCAAGAGTGCATCGGTTAGAGCACATGGAAAGGTATTCCATTTGACTCGTTACGTCATCATTTTCAATAAAAGAAGCGAGCAGACTGAACCACCATCCGAGTCCATCCTTGTTCACTTACAGGAATATTACTAAAACAGAGAGGAAAATGTTATGATGTGTCCAGCTGATTAAATGAAGAGCGGCACCGGTTAGAGAACAGAAAGTTATTCCCTTAGACTTGTTTATGAACAGTGGTCTTTTGCCAGATACAAACAATCATAAACTCAGTGAAACACTAATGCTGCAGATCAATCGTGGATATTAATGGCAAAATGAACGCTAGCCGTATTGCAAGGAAAAGAAAAACTGCTTCGAGCGCGTTCACGGTTGCATTGGCGCTCCATTCACTGATGGCTCACAATGTGGGAAGTCTGAAAGACACTAACACACAACACGTATATAATTTACGGATATGAACACGACAATGTATTTAGCTTTGCAATATTTTTTTGTTGGCAAAGTGTTGGCGCGTCTCAGAAAATACCAGAATTTAACCCCCAAATGAATAATTAAAATTATACACAGGTGCATTTTATATTTAAGGAATTACAGTATTTCTTTTTAACATACTTTTTAACAATAAATTTGTCTCTACAGTACAATGAAAATATCGGATTTTATATGTTAAATGTTTTGGTTTTATAGGTTAGGCTTACAATAAAATAAAGGCAAATGAACTACAGTACAATGAAAATGTCGGATTTTATACGTTAAATGTTTTGGTTTTATAGTTTAGGCTTACAATAAAATAAAGGCAAATGAAAATACAATGCAATTTCTTTTCCTGCAAAAAAATATTCTAATAAAACAAGTTGCCGCGTAAACCTCAGATTTCAATTAATACTGAAGTCTGTTCGTAAACATAAATCATAAAGTAATGTTAAAATACAATAGTAATGAAAACCTATCTGTGGCTTTATCGCTTCAACTTCCATCTTCGATGAAATCATGACATGCAAAGGTGCACTGAACTTTCCTCGACTGTCAGTACCAGCCAACGGTTTGGATTTGAAACCCCTTCAAATTCAAATGATCTCCATGAAACATGAAAAGCTCAAGAAATTCAATGCAAAGCTGTGAACTGAAAGTCATTCCAAGTTCGAAAATATCATCCACATCATGAAGTTGACCGAAATTACCAAGATGTGCAAAACTATTTACATGACGAGACGGTCCCTACTTTGAAGCTTAAAAATTGTGAAAAGTTTTGTTTTAATCAGCATTTTTGGTTTACTAAATAATTCCATCTTTATTTGATCATAATGATGATATGGTAGTATTATTCTTCAAGTCAGGATTTTTTTAAATAATGAAATTATTTGACTTGCGCGGTAGAAATTATACTGTATACATATTTTAGTTTTTCAAAAATTGGATCCTTTTCTATTGCGATGTGGATTTGTATTTGATTTTTTTCCTATTCTTATTGCGTTTGCAGGCGGACTTTGTGGGCATCATCTGCAGACGTTTGTCCCCCAAGAAGATCATTGAAAAGTGGGTGGACTTTGCCAGGTGAGTGAGTGCTTTTGTTTTGCCGCTGCATCTGTTTGATAGCATGTTTGTTTTGGATCACCTACATCACATCATCACACACACATGCCCAAGATAAACTTTGCACAGTTCATAGCTGATGGTGCTCCTGTCAGTTTATCACTTTGACCCAATGACCCTCTTGTGTGTTAAATGTCACAGGCGTCTCTGTGAGCATCAGTATGGTAACTCTCCCCGAGTTCGCATCAACGGCCACGTGGCAGCGCGCTTCCCCTTCATCCCGCTGCCGCTTGACTACATCCTGCCCGAGCTGCTCAAGAACGCCATGAGGTACATGCGCACACACACGCACACATGAACACTCAAGAAAATACAGTGGGCCCCTGTGTTATGAACTTAATCTGTTCAGCGGCTAGGCTCGTAACTGGAATTGGCCGTATGACGGGCAATCCAAACCTATGTTAATTAGTGAATGCGTGTAACGCGTGCAAAAACCTTAGGTAAAAACATCAGGACTTTATACACATATTAAAAATTAGTAACTTGTACAGTTAAATTAAAAAACATAAATATACAAAGGAAAAATGACATTTACCTTTGGGGCGATGTGACTTAAGCTGGTGGTGGGTGGAGGCGGAGGGGAGCAGAGACCAACCCGCAGATTTTTTTTTTTTTCTTAATTGAGAACTTTTCTTAAATGAGATCATATCACCAGCGATTTCCTTCTCTTTAATCCATAATAGAAGAAGCCTCTCAATTTTGTTGTTGACCGAGGTCCGTTCCCTGGCAAGGAAAGTCTTGCCCTTAGAAGACTTGCTTGTCTTAATAGCTTCCGTGTTCTTGAGAATTGTACCGATTGTCGAGCGGTTACGGCCATACTCATGAGCAAGGTTAACTATGCGTGCGCCTCCTTCGTATTTTTTTATTATCTCCTGCTTCGTTTCTATTGTCATCATCCTCTTACTTCTTCCTTTACCGCCACTTGCAATTTTATAAGCCATGTCTAACAGATAAAAGTTTGCAAAGTCTTCACAACACACGACCAGCTCGTGCCATCAAGCTAGATGAGGGCGTTCGGCCAATAGCATATCGGCATTTCTGTGGTTGATGTGACGCCGGCCAGTAGCATATCGGCATTTCCGTGACTGAGACCGTGACTGTGACCTTAATCGACCAAAAGCATATCGGCATCTCCGTGACTGAGACCGTGACTGTGACCTTAATCGACCAATAGCATATCGGCATTTCCGTGACATGCGAGAAAAGTTCTTTTTGTTGATGCAGCAAAGCGAAAAAAATAGTGCGGACACACTGACCGGCATGTTGGATGGTTCGTGAGACGAAAGGTTTGTGCGTAAGAGGGGGACAAAAAACGCCGTGGTCCCCGTCGTAAGATGAAAAATACGTAAAACAGGGGGTTCGTAATCCGGGGGCCCACTGTATCTGCAAATTCACTTTTTTGGTAATAATAAAAAAGTGGCCTTTAACATTTTTATGAAAAAGTGTGTGTATGTATGTGCGTATACCAGTGTTTCTCAACTATATTTTACCAGGCCCCCCCTAGAAAAGAGAAAACTTTTTGCACCCCCCCCCCCCCCGCCCCAGTCGATGCACTGACTATAAATAGGATTATTATTGATGAAAACTGTTTAAGTATACCTACACATGTATACTTTTTAACATTAACAAGAGAGAAACGCAATATAAATCAACTTTCAGCAACTGTTAATTATTTTTATCGCGTTTATACGGGTTACAGCTTAGTCTAAATCGGAAAAGCAAGTGCACCAAAGTGCCTGCGTCGTATATTTCGGGAAATTACGGTACTCTCTAGAATTCTATTTTCCTTGCTTGAAAATTATACAATAATGGCATTTCAATGAAAAATGTTCATTTGACGTGTGTGTTTCACTTTGAGAAAAAATTACAGTAAAATGTATAATGAAACTCAGCCCATATCAAATGTGTTGATGATCAGGGCCACCATGGAGAGCCACTTGGACACACCCTATAACGTCCCCGACGTGGTGGTCACCATCGCCAACAACGACATGGACTTTGTCATCAGGTTGGTGTTGGCGAGTGCCGGGCCGCAGCGCCGCGCTGACACCATCCCGGCGTAACCCCCTTTTCGTGTGCAGGATTTCAGACCGCGGTGGCGGCATCCCGCACATGATTATCGACAAAGTAATGGATTACCACTTCAGCACAGCCGAGGAAAGTGCGCAGGACCCTCGCATGAACAACTTGTTCAACAACATCACCAACAGCGGCAACCAGTCCAGCCCCATGCACGGGTAATTGCCAGAATCAACTGAAATTAGAGATCCAAAAAGATATTACATAATAGGAGGTGGAATCTCTGACTGTCTCAAGATTCAATTCTGATTTTGAGGAAACTGATTTTGAGGAAACGATTCGATTCGATGAAAAAAAGACTGGTGCTTCAGCCTCTTTTTAAAAAGTGAGGTTACGAAACGCCTGTCAGGAAAAAATACTGTCTTTTTGGTGTATGACATTAATACACAAGACACCAGCGCTCGCTCATACAAGACTGTAATGCACAGGTGTCGAACTCAAGGCTCGTTGTGCACTTTACAGTGGATCCGGAAAGGAGAGCTTTCACTTTTCTGGGATATCGCAGAGCCAATATTTTGTCCTACCTTAATTCCTAATTCAATACCTTAATTCATACCTTTATTCTTTTTTTACACTACGTGTCCCTCACTTTGCGGCAATACTGGTCTGCCAAAAAAAAAAAGTTTCAACATCGCAATCAAGTGGCTGATACCGTGCTAAATACTGAGCTGTCAATGCTAGCGTTGCAACTAGCCTTTTCTTGGCCGTGTTACTCCGGTTCAACAGCATGCAAACGCTACACATACCAAATGTCCCAAGTTCTCCCTTCCGCGATTCTACAGGCCAGGTGATTGCTCTTGCTTGGCTCCGTTTTTGTATTGAAAGCTTACCTGGTCGTGTTGGACAGCTCCCGGCGGTCGCAATGATTCATTCCTGCCCCCCGTGTGAGATGTTGAACTTTCCCGAACTGGATTGGCTGTCACGACGTAGCACGTGACAGAAGTTAAAATTTTTTAAATTCACGCGACAGGCGAAATTACGTGACGCCATGAGAAGCCGCGAGTCGCTCCATTACATCACCCAACACATCATCGCACCCTGTTGCGCAAACGCCATTGACTACAGTGCAAAACTGTCTGCTTTTTCGCCTCGATCGCGTTCGGTGTGAACGCAGCGTAACCTTTGTTAAACACTCTAATTTGACACTGGAATTCAAGTTTGAAACCCCAATTTAAAACCTTAACTTTAGTTTGAAATACAATCCCTAATTCGAAACCATAGATTTAATCCAAAACCCAAATTTTAAACCATAATCCAAGTTTGAAACACCAAACTCTACTCTGAAACCCTAACACGAGTTCACAATGTTACTGTGAAACTCTAACATTAGTTTAAAACTCCAGTTTGGAAACCAAATTTAAATTTGAAAACTTAACCCTAGTTTAAAACCCTAATTTGAAACCCAAAGCCAGGGATCGACAACCTTTAACACTCAAAGAGCCTTTTTGACCCGGCTTCCACAGAAAAGACAAGCTCGGGAGCTGCAGTTACCGTATTATTTTCGATAAAAGAACCAAACAGACTGAACCAACATCCTCATTCACACATGGAGGTATTAAGACAATAATCTGGAAGGCCGCGCTGTATTTACATTTCCCGTTTACGTCCCCCGTTTGTCATTCAGAGCTTACTGGTGTGGATGTTAACCAAGGTGTTAAACAAGACTGTTGCTGCATTGTTTTCAATAAAAGAAGTCCAACCAGTAATTACAAATCCACCTGGCTCCAGCCTTCCTGTGTGGAATTTGCATGTTCTCCCCGAGCCCGCGTGGGTTCTCTCCGCGTACTCTTGCTTCCTTCCACACTCCAAAAACATGTTCGGCAGGTGTATTGCACACACTAAACTGTCCTTATGTGTGATTGGGTGCCTGAACCAGATGAGTTTGTCCCCTGCATACTGTCCGAAGTCAGCTGGGATAGGCACTAGCGAGCCTGCGACCCTTGTGATGATAAGTGGCTCTAGAAGATGGATGGATGGGTTGCAACAAAATTAGGATTGGCATTTTTTTTTTAATTTAATTTCAAGCACTTTGCTGCACTTGGTTGATTGTTTCAGTTTTAGACTAACCCGTAACCTGTATAGATGCTCTAAAAAATTAGTTAACAGCTATTTGAATTTATTTCTTTTGTTGATGTTTAAAAGGATGCAGCTTTAGGTATACTTAAAGTATTTCTCCGTATACAAGTCAACCTCGTTTATAATTCGACCCCGCCCTTTCTTACTTCAATTTGGGTCAGTTTTACTAAAAACGTGTGTTCAAGTCCACCCCTGACTTTAGTGGTTCCACATGCCATGGCTTTCCAATTAAATTACACTACTTCTGACGCATTCCGTCGTCATATAAGAATAACTTACTGTTGCGGTTATGTGGGTGCGGGGGTGGGGCTGAAACGAGACAAGTGCAAGGCAATGTGCGTGTGTGCATAGACTCAAATGCTGAAACTAATGTTGCAACAGTAAAACAGTTTGAAGTTTAAATGCTTTATTTTTTGACAGTTGAATGTGAATTCATCTAAAAGACCTCAAAATCATCATCATCACTGTCTGACACGCCAAATAGCTCCTCCCGTTTAACTCCCAGACGTTTTCTCCTATCTCCTCGTCAATTGTTAAAACACCCGCGTTGCTTTTCCAAGGGTAGTTATCCAATTTGTTTGAAATGGAGGTCTTCGGAGATGATTTGCTGCTCATCTTACTTGGGATTTTCTTTACCTAACCCTAGTTTAAAATCTTAATTTGAGTGACGCGTTTTCAAATTTTCCAAACCAATGAACCTTTGGGGCTACCACCCTCTGGCGTAACTAATTTGTTTTTTGATTTTTTTTCTTGTTTGTGTGTTTCAGGTTCGGTTTCGGGCTACCTACGTCACGGGCGTACGCCGAGTATCTGGGGGGCTCGCTGTCGTTGCAGTCCATGCAGGGAATCGGCACTGATGTCTACCTGCGCCTGCGCCACATCGACGGCAAGGGGGAAAGCTTCCGAGTGTGACTCAGCCACAATTCTTTGCTTCTTTATTTTCATCCACTTTTTTTTTTCCTGAGATGGATTATAAGCTACGTTAGCTCGCAACTTGAGGACTTGACTCATGTTTTTTTGTTTGTTTCTTTGTTTTTGTGTAGCCCGTTCTTAGATTAGCTTATCGGGACAAACTTGCATGATAACCATGATGGCAAAATACAAGAAAAAAAGTTACTCATGATGAAAACACTCTAGGTTGAAAGATGAAGGATCAACTTAGATGCCATAAAGAACATTTTTGAGAGGGAGGGCGTCAGAGACAACTTTTTGCCTTTTTCATTTCGATGTTCCTCACTTTTGCTCGTTGCCTTCACTCCTTTTCGTACTCTACTTTTTGCTACGTTAGCATAGTATGCCGCAGCAGTATTTTTGTTGTCATTAAGTTTTTTAAAATCCAACCTGTATTTTTTTTATTTTAAATTTAAAAATGTTGTCATTCAAGTCAGCCAAGATAGCGCTGACATTTGTGACACTGTCCAAAAGTGTGATCCACGTTTTCAGATTTTTTTTCTTTTTAACATTTCAATTTAAAAAAGCATCAGTTTGTTATCCACAAAAATTTAAAAAAATAATAAATTGGATTTTTTGCAAGCAGAAATACTTGAATACATCTCAAATAAGAATTTAGTTGGATCAACTCATACTTTTTTTTTTTTTTACATTGAATTTTTTTTTCAAACATGTTTTTCTTTAAACATGTATCTCCAGTCATGCATATATTGCCACATTTTTATTTCAGAAATTATTTACATCTTAATTGTGTATGTATTTCCAAAATTCAGTCTATTTATTCTCTTTGTTCATGCATCTTTTTATATAGAAAAAAAATTTGCTTTTTTCTTTCATTTCCTCCCCCAAACAACTTTGTTTTGCCTTAAGAAAAAAAATCTCACATGGATATTTTTGCTGTTATTTTTGGCCAACGGGGTCCTTTTAAGTCTTTAAAAGTAAAAGGAGGCATCAAATCTTGCCCATCAACAGGAAAGATGGACTTTGATAAGTCCTGGCGGACAATCGTTGATGCTTAGTCAATTTGGGATGGATTTGGACATGGATGTATGTATTGATGTGTGTATGTAAGTATTATAGATGATTTTTGTCAACACTTTTATTTTAACCATTTGTGTTCAACATCCCTTTGAAGTGACTGAGCTGATGGATGACTTGTTTCAAAGAATCTTGAGGCTAAATAAGTAGTTCGAGTGAATTAAACCCGCCACCTGCTGGTTAAAAGAAGGAACAGCAGTAAACAAAAACATTTTGACGTGAATCCGTTATGTTTCAAAGTTTAAGTTTGTGTTAACCCCCATGGAGGATCAATGAAGAATTCATAATAACAAAAAATATTTTTCAGCAATAACATTACTCATGGCTATGTTCATTACATTTTTCTCATCTGACCTCTGAATAGCTCGTTTTCTCTACATTAAAAAAAAGTTTGGACTGACTCATTACCGTTCTTAAACCATTCACTTCCGCTTTTCGAAAAAATGGCAGTGAGTGTAGGAATGGTAGCAATTAGAATGGCATCCCACATTACATACCTATCTCCTATTTCCTAGTGGCATTGGCAACATTTCCATACACAAGCCAGAGCTGGGCCACTGTCAACAAGGTAGCTTGCGTTGTACAATTTCTCCTCAATTAACCATCTAGTTCTGTGGAAATATTGATAATACATACTATATACGTATGTCACTCTAGATTACTATGTATATTAGGCGTTTGGTGATCATATTCACTTCGCTGGCACGTCTATGTATAGTATTATATATAATTAGCATAATTATTGGTATTACAAATGGGAAAAAAAATCCAGGGCATACAACCTAATGTATGGAAGTGAGATTTTGTTGTTTTTAATAAGTTTTCCAGTATCCTAGACTTATAAACAAGTAATATACGCCATAAGGGGGAAAAAAGTATCGTAGTGAAAGGGTTAAAACCCATGTATGCAAGAGGAGAAAAAATAATGGTGACAAATTGTAAATTTGCAATTACGGAAGCCCATTAAAAACAACAATGAAACAATGATGGATATGATACTGACGGGACAAAAAAAAAAATCCCAGGGCCTGTAACCGAATCTATGGAAGTCGGACTTTTTAAACTAAATTTCCAAGTATCCTAGACTTATATCAGTAATATATGCCATGAGGTGTTGTTTTTTTTTTTTTTTTTAAATCAGTGGCGAAGGGGTTAAATGCATTGAGATCATTCTGATTGAAATTCTTATTAAGATAAGAGTTCATATAGACACAAGTCATAATGATGCATATAAATATTTACATTACACGCTGAAATTGTTTTTATTCGAACTAGAAATGTGCACCTAAGTTATTAAGTAAAAATTACTTAAACGTTAAAGTCATATCTTAAGGTATCAAGAACCATGTTGTTTCAAAGAAAAAGTAAAATGTTTATATATGATTTTTCCCGCAGCCAATTTTTTTTGTTTGTTTGTTTTTAACCCGTAAAAGGAGTAGGCTGTGATATCGGGCGTACTATAAAAAAATACTCTTATTTTGGAGGTGAAACGCGGACATCCGCATCTGCTCTGATTTTATCGCTGTGTAGCTGACAAAATGCACTATTATTTTTGAAATGTAAACCGGATATCCGCTTTTGATTTGGCTTTGCGAGCTGACTTAGACGGCTGCAAACTGTAAACTGCTCCTGCTCGCATCGCAACCTGCTGCTTGATCGCCCCGCGCCGCTAACTCATCGCCAGTTTATTATTAGCTCGGCTGACACCGCGGGGCGGCTCGAAGAAGTCGTCGTGAAGCGGCCGTCACGGCGACGAGTTTGAAACGCCGAGAGGCTGTTTCTCACCCCCCTTCGATGTAGCTCGCTCGCTAGCTAGCAGCGTCGCGTCAATCTAGTTGAAAACGGCGTCTTTCTCTTCCCCTTTCTTCGCGTTTCCCCCCCTCAAGCTTGCAAGATATCCATCGCGGTAGGCGGTGCGAGCATTGTCGAAAAAGAGAATCAAGACTGAGGATTCATCCCGAGGCTGTCAAGCGGGCTGGCTCACCCCCCTCCACCCCCGGTTACCGAGCGAATTAATGGCCGGAAATCCGAGGAGGGGCGCGGGTCTCATCGGCTTGATGAAGGACGCCTTTCAGCCCCACCAGCAGCCCCTGCAACCCCACCAGCCAGCCGTGGTGGACAAGAAAATGGTGGAGAAATGCTGGAAGCTCATGGATAAGGTAACCAGCGTTTCTTGTCGGGCTTCAACACTGGCCTCGGTTGTTCAAACTGTCACTTCCCTTTTTTAGGATCCTCAAATGTGACTAGTGATGAAGCCTCTGAATCCAATCATCCCAAATGACTTAATAAGCCTTTGTTTTCTGCGTATGTGGTTGCATCAAAACCTACGTAAATAAGGAAAAACATCTTCTGACAAGATTTTTTTTTTAAATTAAGAGCAAATTAACTGAAACGTGAAGTTATTCAGGTGGGAAATGTTTTTATTTTCATTTTTTTTTCTGTCAACAATGCTTAGCGTAAATCTAGGGGTACATGATTGAAAAAAAAAAAATCAGCCGTGATACAGCTTGAATAAAATAAAGGGCGTGCAGCTCTCCAATAACAGGCGATTGCACATGTACACCGAAATCAGTTGGCATCGGCTCCTTATAACAGGGGGTTGTCAAATTTTTTTGCTGTTAGGGACCCCCCTTTACCAAGCACATTTTCCAGGGATCCCCATTGCAAATGTTTGCGGAAGTAAAACAAACATATATATATATATATATATATATATATATATATATATATATATATATATATATCTACACACACACACACACACACGTGTGTGTCTATATGTATGTCTATATACAGTGAACCCTTGCTACTTCGCGGTTCCACTATCGTGCATTTACCACATCACGGCTTTTTATTCCATTACACGGATTCATGACTTTGCAGATTTTTTTTTTCATTACATATGTCTATTATAAGTGAAATGTATCGCTTCAGCGACCCGTAGCTACAGCCTTGGCCCGCCATTTGGGAGTGAACGAATTCACCGATCCTTACATTAAGAAGGACGAGGCGAACATTAGGAAGATGGCTGCCATCACCTTTGGCAATTCAGTGAAGCCAGTTGTTACGGCTAGTAATAAAACGATTGTCCGTATGGAACGTGCTTTAGCAATCTGGATTGCCGACTGCCGGAAGAAGAACACAGTGAACCCCTTTCCTTTGAAGTCTCGCGCAGCTGCGGTCATATTAGTAGCGGCCAGGAGGTTGAATTAAAGTCTAATCTGTACATGATCAAAATTGATTACAATGGAGCGTTTACACTTGAAATACCATTTTATTCTAAAAGAACTCGAGGTAAGACATTTCCAACGGTCTAGCGAACTGATCTGCAGCTACAGGAAGTGTCTGGTTGAAGTTATTGCTGCCAAAGGCGGGGCCACAAAATTTTAAATGTGATTGTTCAGTGACTTATTTCTCCCCCTTCTGTCATTGTTTGCATGCTATCCTCATTAAAAGATGAAAAGCTATAAATGTTTGGGTGGTTTTAGTTAAAGGAGACACTCTTGTTCCATCTGTTTGATTTTGACAAAGATCAGATCACATTTAATGGTATTTTATGCAGAAGTGAGAAATTGTGTGTGTGTGTTTTATAGCCATACTGAACTTTAGAAAATAAAAACTGCAAATTGCACGTCTCCTTATAATAAACTGGGCCAATATCCCACAAAAAGGCTCCTGCCTATTATTTTGTCAAAAACAGCACTATAAAATAAAATAAAATGCTGCTTTAGCTTTGTTGGCTTCTTGGCCTCATTAGCAAGATATTGCAGACACAAAACGCATTTGACACATTTAAAAATGATTTAATTTTTAAAAAATATTAAATGGGTTGAATTGATTGCGTTATTGAAGAGTGTGAATACTTTCACAAATTAATATGAAATGAACTCAAATATATAATGAATATATTATTAGTAACCCAAATTATTTCACAGACTCTGAAGTCAGGCCACAGGCCCTATTTTGAGAATCACTGCCTTATAAGACCAAGCGCTGTTGAAAATGGATGGGTTTATGCCAGTTTAAATAGCATGTCGCGGAAAGCGTTATAGCTTGCATGAAAATGTCCAATGTGTTGAATAAAGCATCTTGAAGGGTGAGCAGGTTATTTGAATGCAAATGCTATCTTAAAACATCTGTGCGGTTGATAGTTTAAAGTTTGTCACTGTTGGAATCTGCAGTCAAATGAAATCGCTAAACATTATTTTCCCATTGAACAATATAATAGGATGAGACTAATTTTAAACTATTGGTCATAGATTTAATGAGCAGACGACCTACTTTTGTAAATGCAACAGATCATGGTTCATATGAAGAAAGCATGTGATGGAGTATGGAGGTTTTACAACAAGACCACTCATTATTTTTTTTATAAGAAAGATCGCATTGTACACTTATAAAGCCATCGTAACAAAATAACTTTGGTAAATAAAATGTAAAGTTGGGCACCAGGGGGCAGTATAATAGACTATTACTGTATCTAATATACAAACAAGTTTAAGTGCCGCAAAAAGCTATTATCGTATTACTCGTGTTTTTTATAGAGGATAAAGAAAAAAAATAAAATAATATATATATATATATATATATATATATATATATATATATATATATATATATATATATATATACTTTTTTTTTTTTAATATCACCGTTTCTGTTTAAATATGTGGAGGGTTATAACTACAATACGGACGCTAATAACCTGTTCATGTCATGTTCCCTCATGCGTCAGCATTAAGCTAGTGGACTTAAATTTTGGCCCTTTGTTTTCGGTTAAAGTGAGTATAATTCCTGATAAATGTTTCTGATATCCATCCATCCAGGTGGTCCGCTTGTGCCAGAACCCGAAGGTGGCACTGAAAAATAGCCCACCATACATCCTGGACCTGCTGCCCGACACCTACCAGCATCTGCGCACCATCTTGTCGCGCTATGAGAGCCGCATGGACATGCTGGGTGAGAATGAGTACTTCCGCGTAGTCATGGACAACCTGACCAACAAGACCAAGCAGACCATGAGCCTGTTCAAGGAGGCCAAGGAGAGGATGTACGAGGAGAACTCCCAGCCCAGGTCAGTGTCAAAGTCGCTTTTACGTTGTCACAAAGGCACAAGGAACACACTCATTTTGTTTCTGCTCAGTCTGGTAAAAGAACATATTTGGGAGGTTAGCCAATATGCAAGTCCAGTGGAGGTGGAATGTTAATTTTTCATTGTATTCCCAGACCCCTGCCATAAACACATGTATATGCGCACTGCCACTCCAGAACTGCTACTTGGCACCAACACTACAACACTCATTATTGTAATTTTTATTTTGAACATAAGAAAAACAACAATGAAAAAACTTCCAATATCTTATATTATGTTCTGCAACATTTAAATCTGCTTTAATTTATGTAAAAGGCTACCACAGCACGAAAAAAAAATACAAACCGATGCCATATAGCTTTCAATCCCACTAATTTCACTTTTTAACAAAATGAAGCTCACTTAGTGGTGAATGTTGCCAAACATAGCTAATTTTGCGTTTTGGCTGTGTTCCGAATTGGTCAAGGTGTTGCCATTGTCACAGGGAAATTTTGAACATAAATCTGTTGCTTCACTAAAAGCGTCCAAAATGTTCATAATTACAGTGAAAGCATGCCATATGTAATCGATCCGTTCCAGAGTCGGGAACCTAAGGCCAAATCTTCGGTTGGCGGGCAATAGGAGCCTATGGTAATTAGCTAATGCATATAAAACCCCAGGTAAAAACATCAAAATTGTGTGTACCGGTACATATTAAAAATGAGTAGAAATATAGTATTGTAAATGCTACTTAAATATAATATACATGTATAATATACATGTATGCAATTAAATAACATCATAAATACAAAAATATATAAAGGAAAAATGAAATTTTATTTACCTTTTGAGTGATGATTACTTGAGCTACTTACGGCCATAATCCCCAGCGAGAGTAGCCTAGCCTCGCCTTCTTCGTATTTCTTGATTATTTCCAGCTTCATTTCCATATAAATCATCTTCTTATTTCTCCCTTTAACATCACTAGCAATCTTGGGACCCATGGCTAACCAATTCAAGTTTGAATTAAGTACTAAAATCTGCAAAAAATAGGATATTGTAAGCACTCGCACTAGGACCAAGTCTTCAGCATGTCTGCATCTTCGTGCCGACCAATAGCAGACCAGCACCAGGTGAAGCGTTCGGTGACGCGTTCAGTGACGCGTGTAGTGAAGTATAAGTGCGGTGCAACTCGCAGTCATACGCACGAACACTGACCGCCATGTTTTAGTTTTGTAATTGTTGTTGTCATAAAGCGGGAAAAATTACGTAAAGAGGAGAAGTAAAAGTATTCCACTTCGTAACATAAAAAAAAAAAAAACATAAGCATAAGGGACGCCATAATCTTGGCACTGGGGGTCCACTGTACTGTATTCCCCTAATATAAGACACTTCTTTTCCTAAAAATGAAGGCCAAAAATATGGGTGCGTCCTATCAGCAGTAACTTATAAATGAGACTTTTTTTTTTGACACCCTTCAGGAAAATTGATCTATCAGCCACATTCGCCGAGTTTTGACACTCAGATGTGCATTTTTATATCGGCTGTATTCTTCCATCCTATAATCACTATAATTGGATGAGCTAGAGTAGTGGCACTCAGTTGGCCTTTCAGTATCAAGTGCCTGTTGCCACTAGCAGCTCGTGTTAGCTGAAGTTATTACGGCATTATTTTCAGTAAAAGAAGCAGACAGACTAAACCAACATCTATCCTTGTTCACACACAGGTATATTACTAAAACCGAGAGGAAAAAGTTCAAATGTCTCCAGCTGATTCAATTAAGAGTGCATCTTAACGCACAACAACTTTCATTAGCGCTGCACGATTATGGCCCAAATAATAATCACGATTATTTTGGTTAGTATTGAAAGCCCGATTATTCATCATGTTTGGCCAAACATGTCTATTTATTGCCCTTTTTTAAAAAAGTTGTATATAAACAAGGATTCAAGGTGTGATACTTACAAATAACAACAATAAACTAAAATAAATAAAGTAAATAATAATTGATGGCAAAAACTTGGCACACGGCAACATAGGTAACGTACTTGCTGAGTGCAAACCAATGAAAAACATAAGCATACTTAGAACCAAGCATATTATTTACTTTTAAGCAAAATGTAATCAATTAGTAGTCAAAATGTAATTTTTGGTCATTTCAAACCGAATTTATTCCAACTTTTTGCCAATCAAATCTTTCAAAATGTGTCTCAATTGACAGCCAGCACTGTAAATATCAGGTGAGAAACTCAATGCCATTTCACACTGGAAAATAATAAATTAGGGTGAGAAAATAAGATGCTTTTGTCATGCAAACATGTGGGAAACACATGTGCTGGTTGTCAAGCCGTTGTATCGTAGTCAAAGCCAAACATTGTGAGGATGTCAGCCAATCCTTCAAAATAAACCGCCCTTATAGCACTTTAAGGCTTGTACAGTAGATTTAAGGTGAACATCGCTTTTCATGAATGACAGGCGCCAAGTTTACTCCATAATAATTATGAATAGTTTTGTTTTTAAATCAGCCCATATGTTGCCTTTGGTTCCCAGTGCACTGCACTGTCCTTATTTATGCATCTCTATGAGGCATTTATGCTCGTCAACCTTATTTTAACCCTGGTAAACCCGGTGGCAGCTATGTTGCAACTTTTCTTTTATGAACATGCAAATCAAGGATGTATTTCAATTTAAAAAAAAAAAAAAAAAAAAAACATGTGCCTGGAGCACACTCTTGTCAGATAATTTTTTGCTTATTGCAGTTGGCACACAAAGACCTGACAGTGTGGTATGGCTAGCCCTTTACATCATCAGGATTTGGGGCCGGTTCAATCAGCAAGTTGGGCGGGGGCATCTGATCTGAAGAGGACCAATATATCAAATCGATTTGAACAACTTGTCAACTTGTTTATGTATTCTACATTGTATATCGTCTGTGTGATTGAGATAGTTTAACTTTTGGTCTTTTAACTTTTAGTCTAACTTTTGCAGGTCATATCAATGATGATCAGTCTGCAAATTTTAACATGACAACTGATCACAGATTATGTATAAAATGCTGAATACATACCAATTTGATCCAGCTGATTATATATGTGTGTGTGTGGAGTCTAGTTACAGCTTTGCTTAGCTATTAACACTTTTGGTGCCAGAGTCTTTTTCAATATAATTTTATGTTTCTATTTGAAAGATGTATAGCTCGGGCGGCTCATTGGTGTGGTGGCTTGCACGTCCGCCTTACAGTTCAGGGACCCGAAATCAAATCCACCTCACTCCAGCCTTCCTGTGCTGGGTTCTCTTTTCGGACATTCCTGCTTCCTACCACTCTCCAAAAAGGATGCACGGCAGGTGCATTGGACATAATAAACTGTCCTTAGGTCTGATTGGTGTGTGAATGGTGGTTTGTCTCGGTGTGCACTGCAATTGGCTGGCAACCAGTTCAAGGATGTCCCCCGCCTACTGCCCGAAGTCAGCTGGGATAGGCATCAGCAAGCCTGCGACCCTTGTGAGGATAAGCATCTATAGAAAATGGATTGATGAACGTTTATAGCTTCATAATGATCAGAGATAAAGGCATACTGGGTAAATGTTGTTTTGTTTAATTATCTTACTTTGGTATTTAAAGAGTTATACATACAGTATATATACTGTACATTTTTTCCTCCCATAGGAAATCATCGAACTAAAGTATAATCTGTTTCTTGATAAAGAAGGCCATGAGGCCTTTATTAACTACATGTTCTTTTATTGACATACTGTAATTTCTAAAGTATAAATAAAACAACATTGATAACTGTGTCAAACAATCAGCGAAAATATGAAAGGCAAAATCATTTTTTGATGCTCACTGAGCTGAACTATTTGTGTCTTTTGAGGCATTTTGTGCCCGTCAGAAAAGTGGAACCCCCATATAAATACCCAGCTATTTTGCCAATTATCTATGATCACATGACGAACTAGTTTAAAAACAATCGTGAATCAAGCATCTACAGTATTGGCTGATTTATATTGCCCTTTGATTGACGCTCCGATATTAAGCAACGTAAGAAGGGATGTGAGATGTCAGGTTTTCCGTGTGAGAGTGTTGCAATGCCGCGAGCAAGAAGAGCAGCCTTTCGACAGTAAATATCTCTGATGAACACACTTACTTCCCTCTTTATCCTCTAAGTGATTACAGAGCGAAAGTCTGTCCTTCCTCCTCGTGAGGTCGTGTGATTTCTATTATATTTCTGTGCCACCCTTGCTTTACTTTTTTTTTTAGATTCAATCAGTGTCTGTATTGTTCCCCCTCAGGCGAAACCTCACCAAGCTGTCACTCATCTTCAGTCACATGCTGGCCGAGCTCAAAGCCATCTTCCCCAACGGCTTGTTCCAGGGCGACAATTTCCGCATCACAAAAGCCGATGCCGCCGAGTTCTGGAGGCGCTCCTTCGGGGACAAGTGAGTCCGTGTCTCAAATATTGTGACGCGTCCATGTTTTGAGGTCTCCGGTGGTCATGTTCCCTTTCCACCTAGGACCATTGTGCCGTGGCGGACGTTCCGCCAGGCGCTGCACGAGTTCCACCCCATCAGCTCGGGCCTGGAGGCCATGGCGCTCAAGTCCACCATCGACCTCACCTGCAACGATTACATCTCCGTCTTTGAGTTCGACATCTTCACCAGGCTCTTCCAGGTCATCCAGCAGACAAACTGACAACTCTTACGCTTCTTTACTTGGCTTGCCGACACCAAAAGTTATTGATTTGTTTAAGGCCGATTCTAATACAATCAAATAGCCGTAGCCAATTGATCACGTAATTCACTAAAATTATATTGAATTAAAGTAACTTTTTTCCTGCTTTAAGGCTCACAACAATAAGGATATGAAGGCAGAACATATGACGGTTTTACAATACTTTATTCCTTTTGCATTTGTCCTTTAGTAGTTGTTTAACTTTACAACAGAGAATTTTTTTGTTTATGTTATATATTGGTCCCTCGCTATAACGGCTTTTTGCAGCCTCGTTATTTCACAGTTTTTTTTTTTGGTGCAATTTATTCCAAGATCGCAAAAGATGTTAAGTCAATGTTGGATTATGGTCAAATTGGTTCTTATTTGGTTGACGTTGACGATCTGTGAAATATACATGTTACTATTATTAACTATTACTATCATTAATTTTTTTCGTGTCTAATTCAGGGGTTCTCAAACCTTTTGGAGTCAGGGACCCCTCTTAGAAAGCAAATTTTCCAAGGACCTTCCCCATTGCAAATATTTGCGGGAATAAAAAAGACATTTATTTAAAAATTTTGATTTAAAATTTAAAAATTTTTTTTTAAATTTAAAAATTATGACATTTTTAAAAATATATGAAACTGGTTGAATTGATTGCTTTATTGAAGAGTCATGAATACTTTCACAATTTAATATAAAATGAAATTAACACAAATATATACATTATTTTATTAACTCAACGTTCTGTCCTTACTAGATGTTCCAATAGGGTCTATCTTGGTAGAATGACAGTGAACAGCAAATGAGCGCAATTCTCCTTCAATTTAGTTGTGTCAGTAAAATAGCTCTCACTCATTTATGTTGTAAAACTGTCAAGAAAAGAAAATACACCAAACATAACTCAGATAAGTCCCATATGCAAAAATCATCTATCCATCCATCCATTAGCTACCGCTTTATCCGGGGTCAGGTCGTGGGGGCAGCAGCTTGAGCAGGGAAACTCAGACGTCCCTCTCCCCAGCCACTTGGTCCAGCTCCTCCAGGAGGATCCCCAGGCGTTCCCAGGCCAGCCGAGAGACATAGTCTCTCCAGCGTGTCCTCGGCCGATCCCGGGGCCTCCTGCTAGTGGGACATGCCCGTAACACCTCCCGAGGGAGGCCTCTGGGAGGCATCCTAATCAGACGCCGGAGCCACCTCAACTGGCCCCTCTCAGCACAGAGGAGCAGCGGATCAGCACCAAGTCCCTCCCGGATGACAGAGCTTCTCACCCTATCTCTAAGGGAAAGCCCGGAAACCCTGCGGAGGGAACTCATTTTGGCCACTTGTATCCGAGATCTCGTTTTTCGGTCACAACCCACAGCTCGTGACCACAGGTGAGGGCACGAATGTAGATCGACTGGTAAACAGAAAGTTTCGCCTTTTCGGCTCAGCTCTCTTCACCACGACAAACCGGTACAGCGTCCGCATCATAACGGAGACTGCACCGATCTGCCTTTCGATCTCCTATTCCGTCCTTCCCTCATTCGTGAACGACAACTCAGGATACTTGAACATCTCCACTTGGGGCAGGGCCTCATATCTGACCCGGAGAGGCCACTCCAACCTTGTCTGACTACGGACCATGGTCGCAGATTTGGAGGTGCTGATCTTCTTCTTAGCCGCTTCACACTCTGCTGCAAACCGCTCCAGTGATAGTTGGAAGGCACAGCCTGAGGAAGCCAACAGCACCACATCATCTGTAAATAGCAGAGCTGTAATGCTGAGACTCCCAAACCGACGAAAACCACACTGGTCCTCCTCAATCTGAGGTTCTACTTCTGGACAGACGCTCCTCTCCAGAACCCCTGAATAGACCTTACAGGGGAGGCTGAGAAGTGTGATCCCCCTGTAAGGGGGACCACCACCCCAGTCTACCAATCCAGGGGCACTGTCCCCAATGTCCAAGCAATGTTGTAGAGACGTGTCAACCAGGACAGCCCAACAACATCCAGAGCCTTCAGGAAATTCGGGCGGATTTCATCCATCCCCGGGACCAGGCACCAAGGAGTTCTGCTTCCTCAAAGGAAGATGTGTTAGTGGAGTAGACCTATATGATGAATAAAATAATTGAGACTGGTTTTCCTTGGAGCCAGGCCTGGAGGTGGGGCTCCAGGTGAACGCCTGGTGGCCAGGCCTACACCCATGGGGTTGGCGATTATTTGTTATTGGGCTTCTGTGCTCATCACGGATTGTCGATAACAAACACCATGTTCAAACATAGGGGTGTCTATAAGTGCACTCGGCACCAGGACACCCTAGGCTACAGCTCGATGATCGACTTTGTGGTCGTGTCATCAAATTTGGGGCCGCATGTTTTGGACACTCAGGTAAGGAGAGGGGTGGAGCTGTCAAATGATCACCACCCGGTGGTGTGTTTTCTTCGATGGTGGGGGAGGATTCTGGTCAGACCTGGCAGACCCAAACCTAACGTGAGGGTCTGCTGGAAACGCCTGGCAGAGTCCCCTGTCAGAAGGAGTTTCAACTCCCACCGCTGGCCGAATTTCCACCACATCCAGGGGGGAGGTGGGGGACATTGAGTCTGAGTGCACCTTGGTCCACGCCTCCATTGTCAAGGCAACTGATCGAAGACTATACCGCATTCAACTGTCGGCTAGTAATCAAAAAAACAGTTCTTCAATCTGAAGAATACGTCACTGTGTTTGGCATCTTTCTTTTTCACACTGTGCTTAGCATCTTGCATGAAGACAGGAAGAGATTTTGCCTTCTGACATCACACTGCTGCTCCCCTGTTGTATAATTTCCTTTACACCTCAATTTTATTAATGCTGCAATTTTAAAGAGTGCGTTTATGTGGAGGGTTTTTTTTTCTTTGTAAACTTAGATTATGTTTCACTGTTGTCTGTGTCCATCTTGACATAAAGGGACGTCTGCCTCATTTCCTGCTGTTGACATCAAGATTCTGTTTTGTTGCTGCTATGCATGTTTGTATAGCCGTGGTCATCGCTGCTGAGGAACTGGAACAGTCTGGCAGTCACGCATCCCGGCTACATGGCCTTCCTGACGTACGACGAGGTCAAAGCTCGGCTGCATAGGTTTATCCATAAGCCCGGCAGGTGAGAAATTGACACACAATTCTAGAAATTCGGTGCGCAACCTTAGTCAACACAGTTTTGTTTTGACTTTTTTTCATGACCAAATGCACGGGTGTCAAACTTAAGGTCCTTGGGGGCCAAATCTAGCACCCCACTTTATTTTGTATGGCCCTCAAAATGCTAATTACAGTATGAATTTTATAACTAAAATACCAAAGTCGGAATTATTAGGGTCCACCAAAATGATCCCCACAAGTTTAAGGAGAACCCAAGAATCCTTTTAAAATAGGGCTTGAACGGGTTTCAACTTGTGGAAACTAAACCTGAGTCTTGGTACCCTACTTCGTAGCAAAAAAAAAACAAAGGCGCACACACTCGCACGTTTTTTTTTTGTTTTGTTTTGTTGTTTTTTTTTACAATTTTGAGGACACTCCATTTTCATAATGCATTGCATTTACTTGCCCCTAACAGTGGCATTAAACATAACGCCCGCAGGCCAGTTCTGGACTGTTTTGGGTTTTAATCCGACTTTTTTTTTTTTTTTTTAAAAGTTGTTTTAAAGTTATACAAATATATACCATGATTTCATTGGTCCATCGATTTTCCCTCCAAGCGACCTGCAAGCTTAAACGACTTTGACACCCCTGATGAGAACGCATAAGGAACAAATCAATACTATTTGATATTTTTGATTCACTCCAAATACTGTATGCTTTGCTTGCAGTATGGGTCAGGGAGACTGCCTTTGCAATGACCATTGTAATCATCTTTTCATCCTCAGGTTTCATATTTCATAGCTCATATTTGATTTACATTTCATCTCTCTCAAATAATAAAAGTGGAATTTTGTGGTTTAACTTTACCATGGGAGACTTATTTGTCAATAACCTATGTTATGTCATCAAACGTCATGAAAATTACGACATTGAGGATAGATTAAAACATTGCATTATATATACTAAATGACTACATGTTTTTTAAAAAAGATATTTCAAAACGTTCCGTTTTTTTTTATATCAGACTCTCTGCTTGTGGGCTTATGTTTTCATGTAAACAAACAAAGACTGTTGTGACATAACTCACTTTGATGCAGTCCTTCTCAAATAACGGGGCGGGCCATCCCGAGGGGGCGCGATGTGATGCCAAGGGGGGGTGGAACAGGCTTAAAAGTAAACATTCAGGTTTAAATGTTAACATTTGTTGAAAGTTTATGTTGTTTTTTTCTTTTGTTCATGTAAAAAAATGATAAACAGTACTTACACATTTTTTTATACTTAATGACCTCATTTGCAGTCACTGCAGCAAGTGGGGGGGGGGCACGAAATGGATTCTCTTTCCGAGGGGGGCTTTGCAAAAAAAAAATTGAAGCACTGCTTTAGTGCATGAAGTACATGCACCTGGTTTTGTGAAAACACATGATATTCATTTTGCGTTAAAAACAACAAAAAACAAAACCTGACTTTCTCTTCCCCAGCTACATCTTCCGACTGAGCTGCACGAGGCTTGGCCAGTGGGCCATTGGCTATGTGACCGCGGACGGAAACATCTTGCAGACCATCCCTCATAACAAGCCTCTGTTCCAAGCGCTTATCGATGGCTACAGGGAGGGATTGTGAGTCGGGCAACTGTACTTTTTGTTTACCCAAAATTTGAAAGGCAATGTCATCGTCAAAGACGTTAAATTGGACTGTGTGCAGTAAATGCAGAATGGCAGTGAAGAAATTGGCCAAATGCTGGCGTCTATCTGTGTATACTATTCCTGGTGGCCAATGTGTGCCTAGAGAAAGGCATGAAACACTGTTCATTGACATTTATGTTTATCAAGTACAACGGTGTCTTCATTCATAATATTTCCATTAATTTCAATAGGGAAAGATGATTTGAGATAAAAATTAAACTTGTGATTCAACCCTAACCCAACAGCGAGTGTTCAAAGCACATTTTTTTTCTATTCCTGTGTGTATATTCTGCAGCTACCTTTTCCCAGATGGTCGTGTGCAGAACCCAGACCTAACAGGCCTGTGTGAACCTTCCCCACAAGACCACATCAAGGTTACCCAGGTAGGTTGCTCTCATCAATGCGATTCTCACGTTTGCGTGTACAGGTGTGATCAACTTGCAGTTGCTTCTGTTTTGTAGGAGCAGTACGAGTTGTATTGCGAGATGGGCTCCACATTCCAGTTGTGCAAGATCTGTGCGGAGAATGACAAGGACGTCAAAATCGAGCCATGCCGACACCTAATGTGCACATCCTGTTTGACCGCCTGGCAGGTGAAACACAAAGCAAAGACTGCACATATGACCCCCCCCCCCCCCCCCCCCCCCCCAACTTTTTTCTGTCCTGTCTACAAAGGTTGTGTGTGTGTTTATTTGCTTGTGTGGGTGATTTCAGGATTCCGAGGGTCAGGGCTGCCCCTTCTGCCGCTGCGAGATTAAGGGCACCGAGCCCATCGTGGTGGACCCCTTCCACCCTAAAGCCAGCGGGGGGGCTTTTGCCGGCTTCCAGGGGGGAGCCAGCCGGGCCGAAGCGGCCGCCAACGATGACGACGACGATGAGCGTCTGGAGGACCAGAGTCTCATTATGAGCAGGCTGGCCTGCTCCAAGGTACCAAATTAGATCATTTACTTATGAAAATGGGCTTGAGAAACAAAAAAAACAAAAAAATAGAAAGCCGTTCCAGAACAAATTAATTTTGTATCTTGAGGTACCACTGTATATGAATGCTTACTAAATTTGCTTCAGAGGTCGGCAAACTGCTTTTGGGATCACATTTTTAAAGCAAACAGATGGTCAGGTCAATTGTCAAGTGGGATAAAAAAAATTGATCAAAGTAGTGCTTTGCTGGAGGGCTTTCACTAATGATTATTTCAATAAACTCATGAGCCGTTAGCCTCAAAGATAATATAGTATATTTAACGGGCCAATATATTTTCATGTTCCACAGTGAAAAATACATGCATTTAAATTTGCCTCAAACGCAGCATAGCATATTTAAAGAGCATACATCATGATGTAAATTTTCCACGGTTAAATAATGATATGCAAATAAATGAGGGCATCTTGGACACATTGGCTATTTAAATCATTTGGTGTGAAGTGTCAATTACTAATAATTTTGTTACTTGTTGAATGACAGTGAATAGACATTTGTAAATCACACACTTATTAATTAAATGGTGTGCGTGCATTGTGTGTAGGTGGAGCGCCCGCCATCTCCAGTTTCGCAGCTGCCGCCGGTTCCACCTCGGCTGGACCTCCTTCAGCAGAGACCTTCAAACTCGCACAGCCAGCTGGCCCAAGGAGCCTGCGCAAAGGTCTTGTACCAGTCCCCTGAACACTGTTCACATCAGAAAAAAAAATGGAATGTTGGAATCACTCATTAGCTTTGCCTGTGAAAAAAAAAAAACCTCTCTTTTTTTTCTCCTCACACAGATGGGGGCCACACACAGGGACAAGCCCCTCCCTTTGCCCCCGGCACTCAGAGAGCTGCCGCCGCCTCCTCCCCCAGAGCGCCTCTCCCTGGCGGCGGCAGACTCCAGGTTACAGAGGCGACCGCTGCCCTCCACACCGGACACGCCCGCCTGGGCCGCCAACTACATGGTGCCACGGCCGGTCTGCATGGCGCCCACCGCCGTGCCTCTAAGCACCTCTGCAGACGCAAGCAAAGCCCAGGTGGCCACCAACGCCATCTACTGCTTGGCCGCCAGGTACAGCAGTCATTCCCTTTCCTCTTTGAAATCATGTTTACAGTCATTATTAGTGTAAAACAAGCATATTAACATACTGCACAAGTGTTTGAAAGTTGGTTTACTTGATAGGTTTTGGATTTTCATGGGTTCAGGTCGCTGCCAACGTCGGCCGTGTCCAGCAGGGAGAAGTTGCCCACCGACTGCGAGGAGAACGAGTACATGAGTCCCACCTCCCTCCCTGTGTCGGGCGCCCCGTGGATCATCACCGGCTCTTTGGTGCCTCCACCTCCCAGCCAAACAAACCACCACAACGATGTCAGGTGATTAATTTACTACTGATGCCTCGGGCAGTGTTGTTCTACCATTGTGGCTGTCAACAGTAATGAGTTAACGGCCGTGATTAATCTAGACACATTAACGCCTTAAAAAAATAACGTGAAATATTAATGCAGGGCAAGAGAATATGACCCTGGTCTGCTTCATTGGAAATGCTGCCTCATAGTACGCTAGATCAGTGGTCTCCAACCTTTTTTATTACCACGCTTGAGATTCTTATAAAAGCTATTCATTTCAAGGGAAAAACCTGGCACATGAATGAAAATGGAAACGAGCTAAACGCATACAGGACAGCACTACAGTATATAACATGATGAAGATAAGAACTAATATTAGCTAGCATGTTATCCACAGTCACAAGTTATTGGCTCATCAAACAAACTAATTTTGGCCATATTATCATATATCAACATTCTTACAAAGAAAGTACAACTTACAGACAGCCATGGGCCAGATTTCACAAAACGTGTGCCATCAGCGACTTACTTCTCTCAAAAGCACACCATCCTTTTCACCACAAAAGGTAATATCAACTGTGGCGCCAAACAAAGCACAAATGAATGAACTGTTTACCTAAATCAGTTCTAAAACATTATTTCGGGTGCGGCCCCCGTGGCCCGGCACCAGTTGATCCACGTACGCAGACTGGTGGTTGGGGACCACTGCTCTAGATCAGTGGTTCTCAACTTTTTTTTTTTTTTTTTTAGTGATGTCCCCCCCTTCCAAATATGTTTTCAGCCAAGGACCCCTTAACCAATGCAAAGCATTTTGGGATTTAAAGAAAAAAGAAAAAAAACTTTAAACTTGCAATCAGTGTCTGATTTATTGAACTTTAGTACCTTTCAAACTTCATTTATATTGATCCACAAAAAAATAATCAACAAAATGAACTCTTTTGGATCATAGAAGAGATGTGTTTTCAAAAAGAAATATCTTAATTTTCATAAATATTTGTCCCCAAAATATTCAACTTATAGTGTCAGACATATTCTGAAAAAAGAAATGATCATAAATACATAAGTATTTGTCCACAGAAAACGATTAAACATAGTGTCCTCTTTTGGGATTATAGTAAAGATCTGTTCACAAAAATAAATAACTTAATTATTAATAAATATTTGTCTACAAAAAATAACCAACATAAAATGTCAGATCTGTTGTCAAAAACAACCAATTATAAATTCACATTTGTCCACAAAAAATATTCAACATAAAGCGCCCTCTTTTGGGATTACACGAAAGAACTGTTCACAAAATAATATCATTAACTTAAAACATTAAATATTTGTCCACAAAAATTAATAAACAAAAACTGTGTGCTTGTATTGATGAACAATCATTCCATCAAAGCACAGCCAGCCTTCGGGCAAAGCATTTCTTTGCTCGTAAGATGTTAACATTTGGGAAACAAGCTGCAGTCATCAATAATCATCATTCCCCACACATTAGACATATAATGAACTTAATTACATTTTTTAATGGTTCGACTAAAAAAGGTTTGTTTTTGAGAAACTGTGCCGTTGTCAGCCGTGAGGGTAGTGCAGTGCCTCTCAATTATGAAGCGATAAATTACATCATTATTTATGAAAATTGTATACCTAGAATTGTGTCCTTTTTAACATTAAGAAACGGTAAAAAAGCTATTTAAATCAACTGTCAGCAAATGTTAACTTCACTTTTTACAGAGTTTGTAACAGGTTACAGCTTATCTGAATCTAAAAAATAGCTTGAAGTGCATCAAAGTACCTGAAATGAAATGGGGCAAAAAGAAATATCTATCAATCCTTATTGAAAGTAGAAACAGTTTTGCCCGATTGAACCGTTGAATAAATAATTGTAAATGTAATTTGATTTCATGCAATGTTAAACGGTTGTTTGATTCCTGTTGCTAAAACTTTAATTACCGTATTTTCCGCTCTATAAGGCGCACCCTCAATCAATGACATATTTTAAAACCTTTTCCATGTATTAGGCGCACCCTTAATTAATGACATGTTTTAAAACGTTTTAATCACAATATAGTAATTCTCAAAGTAATAACAATAATAACTCAAATAATAACTCTAAACTCTCAATAGCATAATAACTCAATGCCAATATGACCAACCTTGTTCAACTGTAAACACACAAAAGACACATGTAAAGCTTACTTTTATCACTTCATTCCCCATCTACGAATCCCAATCTCAATATTGAGCCATATATAAGGCGCACCTGATTATAAGGCGCACCATCAGCTTTTCAAAAAAAAAAAAAAGAAGGCTTTTAGGTGCACCTTATAGTGCGGAAAATACGGTACATTGACATTATAATAATAATATAGGCGCAAATTTCAGCCATATGGCCTTGAAATGAAAATAGAAGTAATGTTGTTTTATTGTCAGCTGCACAAAAGAATGTTTTCTTGCGGTTCCAGCACTGACTGCGTAGACGTGGACTCTGCGGACCCTCAGGTGTACGAGGCCATGTGCAACATCCAGGCCCAGGCCGCTTCCTCGGAGGCCATCGATCACGGTACACAGCAACGTCCTACTTTGATGATGCTTTCTGTGTATACAGTGCTCCCTCACTTCCCAATGTGCCCATCATAAAAGAAAAAACAAATACATTGAGTATAATGAAAGAAAAAAAAACTCAACAATAAAGCATAAAACACACATATATAAAGAGCGGTGTAATAAAAATGGTACTTCTTTTAAATAGCTTTTTTTTTCCCGTATTACAAGGCCTTTAAAGTGCTTTAGAAAAGCATAATATAGTGGACCCCCAGTTTACGACGCCACTGCCTTACGTTTTTTTCACCTTACAACGTGGACCACAACATTTTTTTGTGCCAATTTCTTTCGCCTTACGACACCTCCAACATGGCGGTCAGTGTGCGTGCATTACTCTACGAGTCTCTCCGCGCTCAGACGTCGATACACCCGTCACTGCTCACGTCACTAAAATGCTGGCCTGCTATTAGGTGGCGTCACGACTCCCTAAGATACTTGTCTACTATTGGTCGGTGTCTCGGAATCACTAAGATATTGGTCTGCTATTGGTCAGCGGAATGGTAAAGCTTTGTTTGAGTAGTAGTGCTTACAATATGGTATTTATTTTCCATTTTAGTGCTTAATTCAAACTTGAATTGGTTAGCCATGGGTCCCAAGATCGCTAGTGATGTTAAAGAGAGAAGTAAGAAGATGATTAATATGGAAACGATGCTAGAGATAATCAAATACGAAGAAGGCTAAGCTATCCTAGCCTAGGCTAGGCTACCCTCACTAGGGAATATGACCATAACAATCTCGTCATGTCACTCAAAGGTAAATAAATCCTTTATATATTTTTTATTTATTATGTTATTTAATTTTATACTTGCATATTATATATATAAGTAGCACTTAATACGCTATTTTGATACCAATTTTTGATTTGTATATACAATTTTGATGTTTTTACATGGGGTTTTACATGCATTAGCTAATTACCTTAGGTTTGGATTTCCCGCCATACGGTGAATTCGCGTTACGATCCCCCCCGTGGAACGGATTAATCTTGTAAACCCGGGACCTCGCTGTTAATGAAGAAGCGTATAAACGTGGTGCACATCATTTTTTTTGTGGGTCACATGAGTGTCAGGACACAGTATTTGGTACGCACCCTTTTTTTTGTTAGAAACAGTCTTTCTCAATGTTCTTCTCAGTGTGTGCACACAGCCAAGCCGCTTCCTTGAAAAGTTTCAGAAGTCCATCAGTTATGATTCGGCTGGTTTCGTCCAGAACCCATTAATTAGTCCAAGGAAGACAGGAGAAAATACAAAAAAAAAGGGGACGAAAAAACTCAGTATTCCACATCTCAACATGAAAAAAACGTAAGCCAGGGACGCTGTAATACGGGGGTCCACTGAATATCAAACGTTCTGTCTGCTATCTGAGGGCACGAGTGGCAAATCTTGCACCACATTTAAATCTTGCTTCAAGCCATGGCACATCAAGGGGCCACTTTTCAGGGAAGAAAATGTTCAGCTCAGGCTCGGTTGTTGACGCGCTGAAAGTTACTTAGGTACACAAATGTGCGAAGTGAAGCACGCGACGTTACGCGTGGGGGTTTCTGCCTTCCAGTCAGCAGCATCCTTGTATATCATCAACAAAACAAATGAAATGGTGTTTTACATATGTAGAGTAAATAAATAATTGAAAAGCAATGGGAGGAAAAAGCAAGATTTTTGGGGGGAGGGGATGGGCAACCCCTCCAATAAAGGAGACGAAACCAATTCTTTTAGCGTATGCATGCAGTCTTGTGAGTGTGTTTGCTAGATTGTGTTTTTGGTTGTGCATCTTAGTTTTACTTACGTTGGTGTTTCAGAGCATCCTCAGCACTCCTCGTCGTCGGGCTACCTGGCCAGGTCCACGGACAACTCCTCCGAGGACGCGTATGAGTACGACTGCCCTCGCCCGTTGGCCCCTCCGGCGCCCACCCGTCGACTTCTGGCGGACGTCAACGGTCCCTCCAAAGCCTTCAGCGCACTCAGCGTGGACGCCGCTGCGGAAGCGAGTATGTGGAGCTAGCGTCTCCTTTTCGGATCACCTTCATTTCCTGTTTTTATTTGTTACTCACAAGAGCTTTTTTTTTTTTTTTTTTTTTTGTCAGGTCTGTATGCAGCCGGCACGGACCCCGAGCGGCCCCCCAAGCCCCTCCCTCGCCGCGCCAACTCGGACCGGCGGGTTCGGCCGCTGAACCGGGAGCTCCTTGCCGCCTCGCCGGAGCAGCCCCCCCGGCCCTCCTCCTCACACACGCCGCCGCCCCCCTCGGCCAACGTGGCTCTGAGCGGCGAGATCGAGTGCCTGATGTCTCAGGGCTACTCCATCCAGGACATCCAGAAGGCGCTGCTGATCGCCCGGAACAACCTGGAGACGGCTAAGAACATCCTTCGAGAGTTTGTGTCCGTGCCCTCGGCCGCTCACATCGCCACATAGTCCCCCGCTGCCGTCGCCCTCCGCCACGTGCCATAGGTCGTCACCAAACCTTTCCACGCTTCCTCGCTTATGAAAACCCTCCCAAAGCCTTCAAATGTTCTCAAGCGTACGGCGTGACCACTCGAGGGACCACATTGACTCAATGTGATGCCGATGCCACCGCCGCTAGCCGCTTGTGTCGTACTGTCACCTTGTCACAATCCTAATAATATGATGTCGTACAAACAGAGATGGGCGTCTGGAGCTAAATAATAGCGTGTTTGTTTGCGTAGCAAGAAACAAAAGCATAACGTTCACTTTTACTTCCCATTTACATTTTTCTAAAGCCTGTCAGGTGGCCACACTAGCATCACATTTGTTTTTCTTTACCGTTTTTTTTGGCTTCATAATTGTGTCTTCTAGTTTTTTATGATTTCTCAGACTTTTATTTTGTGGGGCGGCCGAGGCTCAGGCATGAAAAGCAGGTCGCTCAGAAACCAAAGGGTCGAATCCCATGTGCTATGACACCCCCTCTTGGAGCGCAATGTGGCGACGTAGTTTACCACCACTGGTGTATGAATGTGTGAGCGGATAAATAATGTATCCATTCTAAAGCGTCTATTTAACCCTTTCACTGCCGTTTTTTTGGTTTGGGTTCTTTTGGATATTACTTGTTTATAAGTCTAGGAGACTTGGAAAATGAGTATAAAATGTTCCACTTTCATAGGTTACAGGTTGGGATTTTTTTTGTCCCATCGTTATTTAACAATAATAATAAGAAGAATAATATTAACATAAACTTGTCAGAGAAGTGAAAATAATCAGTAAAGGCATATAATACATATTAATCAGTTTAATCTATTGTAACACACATATATAGCACATATTATCAATGTATTTGCGCATACTACATAGTCAATGGACAATGCAAGCTACCTTGTTGACAGCGGCCCCAGCACTGGCCTGTTGTGGACGGAAATGTTGCTCGATGCCACTAGAATGTGTAGATCGGTTTGTAAAGAACCGCTGGGATGCCATTTTATCTTATTGCTACCATTCCTATACCCACTGCCATTTTTTTCAAAAGTGCCGACGGGAGTGGAAGGGTTAAAGATGATGTATCATTATTATTTTTATTATTACCATCACCTTTGCACCATAACCCATTTTGGCATTGGCTTTTCTTTTGCAATCTTTTTCTTTTTTTTTTTTTTTGGTGTCGCTTTTTAGACATTGCACATAGACTACCTGTTTTCTGTGACCGTTTGCGGTGGAAAAACACAGCATCACATTCGCTTTTAGCTGCGGTTTCGCTTTATTCCGCAGCCCGGTAGAATTGACATCACGTGCACTTTTACTTCCCATTTGCCCATCCCTTGTTTCACTCAGTCCAATGACAGATTTGACGCAAAAGCATGCTTTCATTTGTGTCTTCGCTTCGAGCTTCCGGTAACTTTGAATCAACTAAAAAGCGCCGAGAAAGTAAGAGATGCTTTTACACTTGTGATGGACGACCCAAGCGCAAACACATTCCAGTCCCCACGAGAAGCGTCGGCCGGCGCCGGGTTTACTCAAATGGATCACGTCAGTGAAGTAATGTGTGTAAATGTGCCTTTTGGCAGGCTCGCTCGCCATTTTGGAAGACTTTCTTCCTCCGTTATTCACAGATGGTATTAATATAAAAAGAGATTAACACTCCAATACTTTACATGCTAGTACTAAAGAATTGCTGTCTTGAGACTGATGTAATTTAATGTGACTTGAATTGACTTAAGGAGGTACTTTTTTTTTTTTTTTGGAGCACAAAGGATCTTGCATGATTGATAAGCTTGGCGCTTCATCCTTCATCTTGATGCTTCTATACCCCGCTCCTCGCTCGCTCTTGTTGGATTGGCGAGCTCTAACTGGCCTCATTTACAAAGGCAGGAAATGTCTCGTTTAACATGCTTCAAAATGTATGTACGCTTTTTTTTAAGTCTTTAAACTTTGCCTTTTCTTTCTCGACAACTCGCCTACTAAAATGTCTGTTGCTGCTTTGTTGTCGTCGTCATGTACATATGATTTATTTATTGTCTTTTTAATACCCTCGGCGTTCGTTGTGTTGCCATATTTTCATGCCCAAGCCATTAAGATTTTTAATTAAACAGTATTTTCTTTAAAACCTTTGTGTCGTGAGCTTCATCACCAATATTTGGTGACATTTTGTCCAAACTAAAGGGCTCGAATGATACTTTCTTGCCAAAATGATATAAAAGATATTTAGGTATGCTACCTAATTGTATGAGACTTTTCAGTCATTTTATTCGCCTCCTTTTTAAAGACATTTTATCAAGACGATACGTTTAATATATATAGTAAGTTTTAGATTTTTTTTTAAAGACCATCTTTATTGATGCATTTTTCCCCACAAAAAAATAAATAAACGACCATGTATTCCCAGGTTGTTCAAATAAATAGCCCGTGTGCTATTTGACCCCCCCCCCCCCCCCCCCCAAAAAAAAAAAAAAAAAATTACCATTTTTGTGGTCTGCAGCATATGCTAGAACAGGGGTGTCCAAACTCGGTCCTCGAGGGCCGCTGTCGTGCACGTTTTTCAGGTTTCTTTCCCCCGACACACCTGATTCAAATGATAAGACTCATTATCAGGCTACTACTGAGCTTGCTGATGAGCTGATCATTTGAATCAGGTGCGTCAGGGAAAGAAACCTAGAAAACATGCAGGATACTGGCCCTTGAGGACCGGATTTTGACACCCCTGTGCTAGAACAGAGATATTGCACTCCAGTCCTGGAGGGCCAATTTCCTGCATGTTTTTTAACCTCCTCTCTCAATCGCACCTGGTTCCAATCATTAGGATCATTTTCAAACGCCTGTCGAGTTTACTAATGAATTAATCGTTTGAATCAGGTGTGTTGAGGAGAAAAAAAAAAAAAAAACAGAAAACACGCAGGACACCGGCCCTCAAGGACCGGACTTGGATTGGTTTGTAGACACTTTTAGAGGTGTGGAGAAAAAATTGTAATTTCCCTCATCATCTTTAACAGAGAACCTTGAGATGGATGAGCATGTTTTTTTTAATAACTACACTATATCGATCAATGGCTCTCAAGGCGGTAACGCGGGTGTGTAAGGCATTGCATTTAACTCTGGAAAAAAATGACTAATATGTGTTACAATGCATTATAATATACAATATAGCCCAAAAAATGCTCCTATACCCTTTACATTTATAATATTAATTGAAACAGTTTCAATTTACATTTTCCAGCATTCTAGGCATCATTTACAAGTTCAAGGGAGCAGTAATATTTATTTGGAGCACATAAATTGACTTCATTTAGTTTAACCTCTGGGTGTTTGGGGATTTTTCACGAGCCTGGTCTTATCACCCAATTTGGGCTGATATTCAAAGGGTCATAAGGTCCATCCATCCATTTTCTATCGCCGCTTATCCCCACAGGGGTCGCTGGCTTGCTGGTGCCTATCTCCGCTGGCTTCGGGCAATTGGCGGGGGACACCTTGAACTGGTTGCCAGCCAATCGCAGGGCACACAGAGACGAACGACCAATCACACACCCAATCACACCTAAGAACAATTTAGTACGTCCGATTCACCTGCCATGCATGTTTTTTGGAAGTGGGAGGAAGCCGGATTGCCCTGAGAGAATTCACGCGGGCTCGGGGGTATCATGCAAACTCCACACAGGAAGGCCGGAGCCAGGTGGATTTGAACCGGGAACTTTGAACTGTGACGTGCTATTCACTGCGCCACCGAGCTGCAGGTCATCAAATATAAATGCATTTTTACTATTAACCCCCAGTTCTTTGTACAGTGGCTTCAGCCCTATCCATATATATATATATATATATATATATATATATATATATATATATATATATATATATATGTTTTTTTTTTGGGGGGGGGGGGGGGTCGTTAATGTTCAAAAATTGTAACATTTCGATAATAGCAAAAGTAACCACGCTGTATATCTACATATTTGTGAAGTTAAAATAGGATTATTTTATATTTCATATTTAGGTTATTATGACTTTTGAAGACATTTGCTTTATGGGGATCCAAGCTAAGCCAATTAACAATGTCCTTGAAAGGATTGCAAATTTCATAAGTTGTCCGCTAGCGCCACCCGGTGGGAGTAGTGTAATGCCTTACATTTCAAATATAGTAATATTAGAATGTAATTACTTTGAAACGACAGTAATAGGTCATAAATAACGTTTACATTTATTATTACATTTTTTAAGTAACTTGAGCGTTGAATTTGTGCTTGGCACATGGACATCAGCAAAAACAAATGGCCACTGCACTGCCACCATGTTGGCATCAAGCAACGGATAAAAAGTCAAAGAGCTTTTTTTTCAAAGTGATTATAATTGGGAGTCAGTCAACACCTGCCCCGTTTTAAGATGGTTGCTGCAATAAATAAACAAAAACCTTTAGTGAAAACGTTTTATTTGGCATTTTCTTGCAAAAACATTATTTAAAAAAAACGCAAGCAAAGACTGACATATGCTGTACTTTTTACAGGCTTTTTTAAAGAGGGAGATCAAATATGAACAATGTAGTATTCCCTGGTGTGCAGTTTTTCAGAACACAGCAATGCACGACCAGCATGGCTAGAAGTAACAAAAATCAGTTCACAAAAAAGAAAAGAAAAAAACTATCTGATATTCACAAAACGGGCCCGGCGGAGGCGCCAGAGCCTGCATCAAACTCAAATCTTCTCTTCAAAAATACAGAACTTATCAATGTAAGCACACTTGACAACAATTTGAAACATACATATACACGCAAAACTGCAACACAACACAAAATACACACAAACATATTCAGTGTATTCGGCGGGGATCTGAACAAAAAAAAAAAAAAAAAGCAGGCAAAGCAGCTCAGCAAGCTGTTTGAATTTTGCCAGGCGACAGTCCGCTGGCATATTTACACACAGTACGAGAAACGGGCTTGACAGCAGTTTGGAACGGGCGTTTGTGTGTGTGTGTGTGTCTCATAAATAACATAATATATATATATAATACGTAACATTCACTCAAAAGACAGTGTGTGTGAGATTTTGTGTGTGTGTGTGTGTGTGTGAGACGGTGGGAATGTGTGACTGGAGTCCCTGCTGGTTTGCGATCGGCTCGTCCACGGCTCAATCTTGCTCACTTACACTACAACGACACAGCAATACACAGTTAATGGAATCACATCACTTTTTTTTTTTTGCTACTTTTCTTTAATTAGAACATTTAATGTTTTTCATTTGATAATAACTATAAGCTTGTACAATTGCTGTTTTATTATTGTAAAATAAAGATTTCTTTCAAAAAATGTTTCTGATAATGTGATGTCTTTTTTCTAATTTTTGTGAAATTCTAACTATTCTGGAGACAAACATTTAGCAATTTTTTGTAATATTGTCATATCATTTTTCCAACTACAACATTTTTGTTCTTGTGACTATGATTATCCTCAAAATTACAACATATGAGCAGAAGCGGCTAAGAAGATGGATGGATGGATATTATGACTATTCTATTAGCATTCCAATTTTGCTGTATGATCACAATTTTATTTTGGCAATTATAACTTACAAATTACAAATAAATAAATGGATTAAAAATGCAAATTAATTCTTGATACTGTATGAAATTGTACACACAAAAAACAACAAGTCTTTAACCTAAACATTACGATTTAATTGTCATTAAATTAGTACTTTACCCACATAAACCTTGTTCTGGAAACTGAGAAACTTTATCCTTACAAACATATTCTCTCAGAATTGTAATTTTATCCTCATAAAATTACAAACTTTTGAACATTATCATGACTTTTTGAGCATGACTTTTTCAGTATTACAGTGGTACTTCTAAATTACGAAATTAATTCATTCCGGCAGTCATTTTGTAACGTGAATCGTTCTTAAGTGGACCCCTTCATCAAAAACGGTAACAAATACATAATAGAATTACATTAGTGCATAATAATCAAAATATATCAAGTGAAAAAAAAACGCTCCTAAACCTTTTAAATTACTGTAATCATATTGATTGTAGCAGTTGAATAGCAGGTCATTTGTTAGCCTTGAGAATGGTGCTGGTCTGTTGGTGATGAGTGCAGAGAGAGCGACACATTTTTAGAATGTTTAATTTGTATGTTTTTATTTGACATTTCCAGCAATCCAGGAATGATTTACAAGTCCACGGGAGCAATAGCATTTATTTTTGGGATTGTTTTGAGCATGTAAGTTGACTTACATAAGTTTAGTTTAGTTTGGGATCATGCGAAGTACTTCCTGCGTGATGTCATTGCTGAAGTGCTAATGCCATGCTAACAATGCGAACATCAGACGCGACAACCTAAAGTGGTATGTTAAATTTGTGTTTTAATGTGAAATTTACAATGTTAGCTAATGCCAATTGTATGTTTTTTACTTCTATGGTATAAATAGTTGTTGGGAAGTGTGTTTGAAACCAGTAAAGATGAAGACCACAGTAACCCTCAACGCAAAAAACTATTGTGGGCATATTCATAAATGATAAATATGCATCACAAAGTGTAACAAATACGGGAGACATCACGGGTCGTTATAAGGTGTCTCGTGAATTACATACCAACAATTCTATTTAGAATTTCCTATCGTTGAGTTGAAACTGAGTAGCTGGAGGTCAAACGTTCTCACTACCACAAAGACTACATCGCCCACAATCATCCAGCAAAGACTACATCTCCCCAGAATCCCCCAGCAAAATGGCTGCTCATTAGAGCGCCTGGGCTGGAAATGTGGCGCGATCGATCAGCAGCAGTTACACGCAAGCTTCACCTAGGAGTTTTGCCCCGAAGACACCAATGGTTGGTGAATGTTCTCCGGTTTATGTTGCTTAATTTAGAGAAGATAGTTCCTGCGCTGCTTTCTTTTGTTGAATCAGCATTATACTGAACTCTGAGTTTGGTAGGTTTAAATGTTTGTTAAAAGCTTTAGGCGACTGATTTGCTTGTTAGATTTGTTACCTTGAAATATTTGATTTGTTTGACGTGGGCATTTCCTATGAATGACAGGTATTCTTTAAATTAATGATTAATTGAATTTGTTTTAACAAAAAATGGTTAATTCTTTGATTATATTCCTAGAAACTGTTTGAAATGTGAAATGTATTTGCTTCCTGTGCTTTAAAGGTTATCAACCTAATGATGATTCACGTGAAGCCAAAAAATGTGTAAATTGAAATTAAAAGTTGGAAAAGTGGACTCAAGAGTTGTCCCCGCGGGTCCCTTTAGAGTGAAATTAGGGTGGAATTTAACACCTATCGTTATCAGAGACAATATTTTTCCGCTGAGGCGTTCTGTGAGCTGAATTTTTGTAAGAGGAGACATTCGTAAGTAGACGTACCACTGTACAGTATAACTTCATCCACAAGGCACTGAATCCATCACATACACCTCAGACATACATTATTTTTGGTTATTTTTGCCCTTTTATTTCAACTATATACTTGTCAGATTCAGATTTTATTCTCATAAAATACAAATGTATTCTCCTTGATTTGATGAAGCTACTTCTAAATTCTACCTTCTAATTTACTCCTTAAATGGCAAGTAAATAAATAAAGTTACCTGCTCATTGGTGCCGTTTTTGTCTCCGTTGACGGCCTTGAGGAGCACCACGTCCTCGCTCTTGGTGTTGCCGTTGTTCTTCATCTCCACCACGATGTCGTCTTTGGTGGGCTTCTCTATGGAGCTGGAGGAGGCGGGGCCATTTTAGAAGCCGCTTACGAGGACGCTCACCTGAAAAACGGGGCCAACTCACATGTCCTGCTTTCTGGAGCGCCCGCACGGGATCTTGCCCTTCTTGTGCAGGAAGTAAAGCACGCTGCCCAGGATGGCCAGCAGCAGCAGGCACAGGATGATCACCACGATGATAACCCCGCTGCCCTCTGCTACTCAAACGGCACACAAAAAAATCCTGGCTAAAGGCAAACACGCTTCAACAAAAGCAATTACTGGCAACAAAAAGAAATTCAAACTAGGGATGGGCATTTGACTTCATTTCTGATTCAATTGATGTTCTAGGGCTGAATAATTCATAAAATTGTAATCGCTATCACGATATTGGCTAACGCGATTAATTAAGATGATCCTCTGCGATATTAACATTTAAAAAGTCTGCTATAGATGTCATTCTACCACCTGCTTTTCTCACCCTAATATATGGTTTACCAGTGTGAAATGGTGTTGAATTTCCTACCTGATTCCTAATATATACGGTGCAAGCTGTCTATTGAGATCCGTTTTGAAAAATCTGATGAGCAAAAAAATTGGACTAAATTTGGTTTGAAATGACAAACATTTACATTTTGACTGCTAATGTATTAAAATTTGGTTACAAATAATGTGCTTGGTTCTAAGGAGGTTTAATTTTTTTTTATTGGTTTGCAAGTAAGTTAGCTGTGTTGCCTTGTGTGTTTTTGCCATAGTTATTATTATTCACTTAATTTGTTTATTATTAGTTTATTCTTATTATGGACTCGGACGCTGGTTCAGTCTGCCCGCTTCTTTAACTGAAAATAATGTATTGACAGTCACATTCTGTTAGTGTGTGTTGCAGTTTTGAAGGCTATGTGTTAACTGTGGGGTTTCTGTTCTTTTCTGTTTTGGTCTCAAGTTGCGTTTCCTTTGCATCTGTCTTCTTTAGTGTGATTTTGTTCCACCTGTTGTCGGCGTGTTCCTGTCTCATTCAATCAATTTCCCCTGCCTCGTGTTCCCATCCAGCTGTTGCATATTTTCCTAGTTAGTCTGCATGTATTTAAGCCCCAGTTTTATTCTAGCTAGTTGTTGGGTTGTAGTCCAACGTCGTTGTCCATTCTTGTTCACACACAGGAATTTTACGAACACCGTCTTGCGCTACATGTATCTCGTCCTTTGTGTTCCACTACCTCACCGTTGTCCCCGAGAGTCTTAATTTTGTAGTTTCTATTTTGTTTGTGACTTTGCACCTGTTTTGTTCCTGTTGTTTTTGCCTCAACGTCAAATTTAATGATCTTTTTATTTGGACACCTTGGTCTGCCTGGATCAACTTGACCTGTGTATTATTTATCCAATAAATAAATAAATAAATAAACAAATTAATAAATGCAAACATGAAAGAAAAATGAAAAAAAAAATAATTGTAACACAAATGCATTAACAAAATGTTGACAAATGTGATTTTTATTGCTCCTTCATAAGACCAGCAGAAGTTTTGTCCTGAAAAAATACATTCAAAATTTACTTTAACATTTACTTCAAATGGGTCACTTTGACCCACAACGTTAATAGCAAAATTTCAGTTCCCTTTAGAAATGCATTTGTGTTTTTTGTTTGTCTGTTTGCATTTGTCTTACTCTTTCTAAAAATATCACACATGTAAAAAGATATAATTCTACCCTGATAACACTTTTGATAAAATTACGCCTTTATTGAAACGTAACAAGTTTATTGTCAATCTAAGATAAAGGTGTGGTCTTACTTTTCCTCATGTTACACGCTTTTCTTTTTTCAAGGTAGTTTACGTTAAAAAAATTTGCTGGTCACTTAATTTATTGAAACATAACAATTTTATTGTCAATATAAGATAAAGGTGTAATCTTACTTTTCCTCATGTTACACGCTTATCTTTCTTTATTCAAGGTAGTTTACATTAAAAAAATTTTTGCTGGTCACTGAATCTTTTTGCTGGTCACTTAATTTGATTCTCAGAAAACAATGTCTATCCCTAGTGTTGACAGAGAAATGGAACAGAAAGTTCAAAATGTGAAAAAAAAGGAGTGCTCCCGATTTCAGATGATGGCCATATCATCAGTACAGGTATCTCAAAACACATTCATCTTCATTGATTTGTTAATGGGATATTCAAATCAGCTTTCATGTGGGCATTAAAGGTATTCAAGGGAAAGATGCTTTAAAGAGCAACTGCATTGTTAGTTCCTGTCAGAAGAGGCCACTCATGCGTAATCTTCAAAAACGGACCCCTTTTTGGAAGCTATTTGCCCAAATGGCCCAGTGCTTCATATACGCACATATTCAACAGGAAGTGATGGCAGTAGGGATCAAAGAACATATGTGGCAGGCGGTAAAATTGGTAAAGCATCTGTGGCCGCCTGCTCAAACAAAGTTAAAGTCCAAATGTTGCCATTAATAGGAGCCTTTGTTGAAAAAGTGGTCAATGGGTGGCGGTACAGACTGGTGGGGTCGGTTTTCAGGAAGCAATTCTTATACTGTATGAACATATTTAACAGTTTTGCTCCCGTTGGGACAATGCGTCCCACAGGTTTTCAAAAATGGTAGTGGGTATAAGAATAGTAGCAATAAGATGAAATGGCATCCCAGCGGTTCATTACACAACTATCTACACATTATAGTGACAGTTTCCATACGCTTTTCCATACACAACAAGCCAGTGCTGGGCCCACTGTCAACAAGGTAGCTTGCGTTGTCAATTAACCATTTAGTACTGCGCAAATATATTGAGAATGTGTGCAGTATATGTGTGTTACAAGACTAAACATCTCTGGCACATGTATATTATTCTTATTATTACTATTGTGAATATTATAAAATACCAATGGGACAAGAAAACCCAGGGCCTGTAAGTGCGATTTTTTAACTAATTTTCCAAGCATCCTAGACTTATAAACAAGTAATATATGCCATAAATGTAATTCTTTTTTCAATAATTATTTAAAAAAAAAATCATTAGTGAAAGGGTTAAAGATAGGTGACAGGGAGACAATACCATTTTACCACCACACTTTGGACGCTTACAAGTTCGTCGCTTACACGTTAAACGCTAGACACAACACCCTTCACTTTGCGCCGTTCCATTCTGTTTTTCCGTAAATACAGTGGACCCCCGGTTTACGAACTCCCTCATTTACGAACATTTCGACTTACGAGCGTGGACCGCGGCATTTTTGTCCCCCTCATACGCACAAACCTTTCGTCTTACGAACAATCCGGTATGTTGGTCGACATGTTCGTACAATCAATTTCGCTTTGATGCAACAACTATTCAAGTGATCACGCTTGTCACGTCACCGCTGAACGCTATTGATCTTAAAATGTCACAGTCACTGTCTCAGTCACGGAGTCAAGGAGATGCCGATATGCTATTGGTCGATTAAGGTCATAGTCCCGGTCTCACTCACAGAGATGCGGATATGCTATTGGCCGGCGTCACGTCAATCACAGAAATGCCGATATGCTATTGGCCGAACACCTTTATCTAGCTTGATGGCACAGCTGGTCGGGATGGAAGGAAGGAGGGAATATGAGTGAAAAACGGAAGGAAGGAATGTTGTGAAGACAAACTTTATCTGTTAGACATGGCTTCTAAAATTGCAAGTGGCGGTAAAGGAAGAAGTAAGAGGATGATGACAATAGAAACCATGCAGGAGATAATAAAAAAAATACGAAGGAGGCGCACGCATAGTTAACCTTGCTCGTGAGTATGGCCGTAACGGCTCGGCAATCTTCTAAGGGCAAGACTTTCCTTGCCGGGGGACGGACCTCGATCGACAACAAAATGGAGAGGCTTCTTCTATTATGGATTAAAGAGAAGGAAATCGCCGGTGATATGTTCTAGTTTGAGAAAATAAATAAATAAATTCTGCGGGTTGGTCTCTGCTCCCCTCCACCTCCACCCAACTCAAGTCACGTCACCTCAAAATAAATGTCATTTTTCCTTTGTATGTTTACGTTATTTAATTTAACTGCACAGTAGATTATGTTACTAATTTTTAAAATGTGTATAAAATCGTGATGGTTTTCCCTAAGATTCTTGCACGCGTTGCCGGTCATTGTGTCCATACAATTGATTTTGCTTCACTACAGTAACGAAATCAACTGCTCACGCATGTCACGTTATCCCTGATATGCTATTGCTCTTATAAAGTCAAAGTCACTGTTTCAGTCACGGTGTCAGTCACGGAGATGCCGATATGCTATTGGTCGAACACCTTCATCTAGCTTGATGGCACAGCTGGTCGGGATGGAAGGAAGGAGAGAAAATGAGTCAAAAACGGAAGGAAGGAATGTTGTGAAGACTTTGCAAACTTTATCTGTTAGACATGGCTTCTAAAATTGCTAGTGGCGGTAAAAGAAGTAGTAAGAGGATGATGACAATAGAAACCAAGCAGGAGATAATAAAAAAAATACGAAGGAGGCGCACGCATGGTTAACCTTGCTCGTGAGTATGGACGTAACCGCTCGGCAATCTTCTAAGGGCAAGACTTTCCTTGCCGGGGGATGGACCGCGGTCAACAACAAAATGAGAGGCTTCTTCTATTTTGGATTAAAGAGAAGGAAATCGCCGGTGATAGGTTCTCCTTTGAGAAAAGTTCTCGTTTAAGAAAATAAATCAATAAATTCTGCGGGTTCATCTCCGCTCCCCTCCGCCTCCACCCAGCTCAAGTCACGTCGCCCCAAAGGTAAATGTCATTTTTCCTTTGTATATTTATGTTATTTAATTTAACTGTACAGTAGATTATGTTACTAATTTTTAATATGTGTATAAAGTCGTGATGTTTTTACCTAAGGTTTTTGCACGCGTTGCACGCATTCACTAATTAACATAGGTCCCATCCTGCACACACCTGAGTGGCTAAAAGACGACAGGATTGGCACTACAGTATACCATTAGCTACTTTTCTTCAAAATATCACCTAATAATAATAATCACCTGCAAGAGGCAGTAGTGAGAAAGACTTGACACCATTTGACAGAAAAAAAATCACAATTCTCACATAAAAATACGTTTAAAAAAATATAATTAAAAATTTAATAAAAATAATTATTTCTAACACTGTATGACTCACTACACATTATAATATTAGTGGATAAATGTGTCAATTAAGACATACATCTGCCCTTCAAAAAAAAAAAAAAAAGAAAGCAAGAAAGGAAAAGGAAAAAACAAAGTAGCTCATGGGAGGTTAGCTACTGGAAAGTAGATTTGGGCCAAAAATGTTTGGGCACCCCTGAACTTAATCCTCCCTCTCATGGATTCTACATCAAACGATTTCAACTCAAATCAAGTGAAAAAAAACAAATGTGCCAGAATGTTTTTTTTCAGTTATTTAGTCGGCTACAAAACGCGCGAGTGGACTTCGTAAGATCCCGTCATTAGTGTGAATTTTCACTCAGTCATTCAAAGGGCTGCGATGTTCTGCGTACGCAAAAGAGAATATTTAATCTGCCCACGGGCCATCCGAAAGGCTCTACTAGCGCGAGTCCCAGAAAGCCAGATCATCAATAAGGCATGGAGGAGGTCCTCAAAGCCTTTGGCTGTCAAACGAGAAGGCGGCGGCGGAGGAGGCGGAGGGAGACAGACGGCGTTTGGTGAGGCGGCCATGAAATGAGCGAGTGAGCGAGCGGGACAGCCATCTTACCGGGATAGAAGGGAGCACTGGATGTGACCAAGGGAACTGTGAACAAGTAGAACAACACGCCTTTTACATGCTACCTCACACACACTACGTTGATTGAGGAGTTTCAATTAAACACAAGTCGTGCATTGCTTCCCTCTTGTGGCGTCTGTATCATTACATCAAAGGCAGTTCACATCAAAGGGAAAGCAGGGAAAGAAGATACCGGGGAGCTGAAATTTCACCTAGATAGTGACAACATGCCAAAGTTCAACATGGCACAGTCACGTCATGATCACACTACCAGGAGTGTGCCAAGCCCTTAACTAAAATACAGCGAGTTACAACGTGGAAGAATTGGTCCGAAAAATGGACACTATAATGCACAAGGGTTGACTCTTTCAGTGCTAAGCGTTATCGGAAAAGGCAACCAGCTGATCACATCTTTCGTAGCTATCGAGAGCAAAACTGCCATCGGATGGTCAAAATTAATTACTACAGTGCTTAATAAGCTTCAAATTAAAAGAGGAGCGCTTCCCATGAGTGTCATCATTCTATTCATAAAAGAAAAAAAATGTGGACACTGGCAGACAAGTATTTTACTGTACATGATGAGAATTATTGTCGCTGGAAAGGAAAGAGTTAAAAAGTCACTTTTTTCTGTTAAGTTGGCTATTTTTCTTGTTACAATCTTAGGGGGGCTACAAAAATGTGAGTGTAGAAAGTGGAGGCTTGGATAAGCTTTATTTGTGTCCAATGTTTGGTATCGGCGATACAGAGTGAGCTTTTGCTTACAGGCTTTGACGCTGAAAGCTCGAACGTCAACGCCGAGGTCGTTGGAGGCGTTGCACGTGGCGCTGATGTCCGAATTGACGGCGACAGACACCACGCTGTGGCTCATGTACTCGCTGGACTTGCTGAACACCTCGTGCCAGATCTGCGAAGACCAAGCGCACGTCAGCGGGCAAGCCGAACGGCGGTCGCGTCGCACGGGGTCACCTGGTTCCCGTCGAAGATCCATGTGATGCTGGGCGTGGGGTGGCCACGTGCCTGGCAGCTCAGGTTGACCATCCTGCCGACAGCCTCCTCCAGATGTACCTCCTGCTCCTCGCCCACCAGCTGAGGACCACCTGTGTACCCACAAAAACACGCAGTGACACACGAGCATGTGACGGAGGGTCACCAAGGGTCCATGAGGGATACTGACCATGGACGACGATGTGGACGGAGCCACTGGTGTGCAGGGCAGGCAGGGCAGGAACGCTCACCTTGCACACGTACTCGCCTGCCGTGTCGTAGGTGGCGTCCTGCAGCTGCAGCGTGTTTCCTACGCCCACCATCTTGTTGTCCTGCACAAAGATGAATCGCTTGTCTTGTTTCTAAAAAAGAGGTTCTCTAACAAGGGGACGTGAAGCCACTTCAGAGGGTACATGAGATTTTAATTAGGATTTTGGTTCAGATTCCTTTTAACTGCCAGCCCAGTTAAAATGGATCTTTGGCATCTATAGTTGCCAATGATACTTAATGAGTTAAAAATATGGCTTCTAGAAAAAAATCAGAAATAGTACCGCCTCCGTTGATAAAGTTAACCAACTACAGACTCTCAGATATGAATTGACTAGATATTTTTGTAAGCTGTAGACTAGGTGTCCAAAGTACGGCCCATGGGCCATTTGCAGCCCAACAGCGACATTTAAGTGGCCCACACCATACCCTAAAAATACGTTTTTTGACATGGCCTGAAATGTTTTTTTTTTTTAAATAGCAGAAAAGATGAAGGAGAGGAAAAAACATCCTATTTTGTTTATTAAAAAGACAGCTTTAACAATTTTTTTTCAAAGATTACATTATTGAGACAAAGTGTAATTGTTTGATTAATTCTATGAGAGGAACAGTAAGGTTTTTTTCTTTTCAAAGTATGTGCAAATTAATTGGAACATGAAACAATTAGGGTTGCTAAATCATGTTTCAGCAGGGGTATCCAAGGTACGGCCCAGGGGACCGATCTGACCCACAAGGGGGTTTGATTCGGTCTTCAAAATGATTTTGTGAACCATTAAAAAAAAAAAATAAATAAAAAAAAGGACAAAATCTATTAGTCCGCTGTCCATAAAGATTCTTACTTTTACAAACAATGCCCAGATGAGCATTGCAACTCACAGGCGGACATACTTCGTTTGGGTATTTTTCCTTCCTCTGGATATGTGTGTTTCATTGCATCTATTTATTTATTCCTTCATTCATTCATCAAATTATTTATTATCTTTAATCCAATTAATATTATCTTTAATTGATGTTATTATGTCTTCAAAACAGGCGACTCAGTGGTGCAGTGAATAGCACATTTGCCTCACAGTTCAGGGATCCGAGTTCAAATCCACCTGGTTCCAGCCTTCCTGTTTGAAGTTTGCATGTTTTCCCGAGCCTGCGTTGGTTCTCTCTGAGTGCTCTGGCTTCCTCCCACACTCCAAAAACATGCATGGCAGGTGTGTTGGACTCACTAAATTGTCCTTAGGTGTGATTGGGTGCATGAATGGTTGTTTGTCTCTGTGGGGCCTGCAATTGGCTGGCAACTAGTTAAAGGTGTTCCCTGCCTACTGCCCAAGTCAGCTGCAATAGGCGCCAGGATAAGCGGCTATAGAAAATAGGTGGATGGATGAATGTCTTCAAAACAAAATATGGATTCCATGAACAAATGGAAAACAGATCATAGAAACAATTAACGAACACTTTGGTCAATTCTACAGACCAAACCAACAATCAAATCATAAAAAAAATGTTTATTCAATGTGAAAAAAAGTGTGACCTGGAACCTACAATGGAGCCCCTCCACCATCTACTTAAATCAACAAATGTCCCCCGCGTACTACTTTGAAATATCAACTGAAATAGACTGACAAACCTTGTACCAGACAGTTGATGTTTTCAGGGAGGACAAAGCATTGCATGATGCAGTCAAATCTTCTCCTTTCAACATGGCCTCCGATTCTTTGGGGACCACCACAGCAGGATCCAGGACTGATCATCACATAAAAACAACAGGAAAGAGGGACACATTGTGAAGGTCAGATGAGGACAATCTGAAAGATTTCCATTGACATCCTCCTTTCTACTAATGTGCCAACAACAGCCTCTGGATGTCTGTGTAATTAAAGGTATTGAGGTAATTAGGTACACCAGGGGTGTCAAACGCTTTTTTAATTCAGGTCCATATAGAGAAAAATCGGTTCAGAGAGGTAAAATCAAACTTTAAGTCTTAAAAACAGTGTCAATTATATGTAGATTTTTCTTATGCGTGCTGGCCTGGTCCCAATTCCTCGCCAATAGAATGTCAACTGTAAATATAACATTGACAAGTACATATGAAAAATAAAGATAACTAAAAAAACATAATTTCTTTTTAGTTTTGCTTGAGGTTAATGCTAAGGGTTAGGCAATCTTGTGATGATTAAGGTTGGGGTTTAGGAAATGCATTATGTCAATGGGATGTACCAGCAACGATAAAAAATGAATAAATAAATAAATCCGTATGTGTGTCTGTGTTGGTCCCTCACAGTGCACGTTGAGCTCCACCTCTCCTTTGATCTCACTGTGTGAGGCACCATCTCGTGGTCGACACCGGTAGAGGGCGTGGTCTCTGCGGGACACTGCCTGCAGCATCAACACATTGCCGCGGCTCTCCAAGTCCTCTTCGGCGCCGGAGTCCTGCTGTAAAGATTTTGAAACTATCACAATCGAACTAAGAAGTGAATTTCACATTTTCTGGCTAATCCTGACAAAGATTTCGAAGATGCTGGCAAGTTAAATTAGTGGCAGAATTAGGGCTATTAGGTTGTGGTTGAAGTATGGATTAGTCCACTAATCCAGTTTTTGACCTCTTTTGCAAAGAGATAAGGTGTCCCCTCATTTATGGTAAAGTTCCAAAAAATTAGGACACAGAGCAAAATTAGGTTTCTTCATTAGCGATTAGAACACACACACACACACACACCCCAAAAAAAAGAGCACAAAACTAAATTTGCGACCCAAGATGAACCTTGTTATTTTAAGGGAACACTGCACTGTATTTGGAAATGGATGGATTACAGGCTATTGTCCATTTGACCACTGTATTTAATGTGCACAGCCACTAATGTTCTTCCTGTTTCTCACAGTTTCACACTGCAAGTCAGGGTGACCCAATTGGCAGAGACAACACAATGGTTTTGTGTTTGACATGGGAACCAGCAGCAGCCTCGATCGCTGTCAGCGTCTTGGTGCCCAGACTGGTTCTGCGGGGTCAAATCAGACGAGGACTTAGCAGACCTTTGCATGTTCATGTCTACGTGGGGTCCCGCCAGCTCTGCATATCAAAAACATTCCCGGCGCGTCTCTTGTGTGTCACCCCAATCTCGCTGAACTTTTTGGGTGGAGAGAAAGGCCTCCATTCTTACCCACACCCTGCTGAAGATGAAGGTCGGCGTGGGGTTGCCATCGCCCTGGCAACGCAGCTCCACAGTGTCCCCCTCCTTGATCAATCCTTCAGGCGACTCCCTCCACAGCTCCACCATGGTGGCTGGGTCTGTGCACGCACACACACACACACACACACACACACACACACACACACACGCACACGAACACACACAGTCAAGTTAAACAGCATGCTGGTAAAGTCCCATTACAAGATCATTTCCATGAGGCTGACAGCGCAGGCTGTGTTTGGCTCCGAATGCCACGCTGTCACTGTTCCAAAAACAATGGAACGATACAAGCTAATGTCACACTTCAAATGTGTTCTACAGAACATGTGGTCGAAACCAGACGGAGTAAAACAGGTGCAATGGCACTTTGAATGACAAGTTACATTTAGGGAAACAATGGAGAAAATATATATGTTTCACAACAAAAACAAAAAAAAGACAGGTTTGTATGACTTAAGAACAAACAGAACAATATGCACAGAAATGAATATCCCAATGTCGACTTTTTGTGCCGAGCTGTACATAAAATAAATATACGATAATCAGTGCAAGAAAATTATTTCGCTCAGAAAAAGTAACTATTGATCACTCAGGAATGACAAGGACTGTAAGTGGAATATGCATTTCTGCTAAATTTGGTATAAGTGTCTCTTCATATGTTTTGATATCAATCAATGGATTGATATACAGTGATCCTTTGTTTTTTGCGGTTAATGGGGACCGGAATCTTCCCTCGATAAGTAAAACCCGCGAAGTAGCACCCTCACTTTTCACATAAAAATTTTAAAAAATTATAATTTTTTTTATAGTTTTTTTTTTTAAATATGAAAAGCCTTCATACTATATACCGTATTTTCCAGACTATAAGCCGCACCGGTATATTAGCCGCAGCAGCAAAACATGAGCAAAAAAAGATTTTTGTCATGGATAAGCCGCACTGGACTATTAGCACAGATAATAAAATGAGATATTTCTGCAAATAGATGGTACATGGAAGTTTATTGTTGTTGTTATTTTTATTTTTTTTTGTAATTGCCAACAGCAACATCCTCTCTTTGATAGACTGAACATGCCTGTATGTTTAGTCCCAACATATTTATAGAAAATGGATGGATGGATATTTTCAACACCAACAGAATACTGTTAGTTAAATAGCTGTTCAAAATCGAAATCAATACTTCAAGAGCATCTTTTTTTTTTTAATCTCGCTTTGTTTGATAGATTAGTGAACTAAAAAACACATTGCACATAATTCATTCAATTTACACACAAGATACACACATTTGCTTGCTGGTGGCTAGCAAAAAAAAAGTAATAATAAAAAACAACAGATAAGCCGCACTGGACTATAAGCCGCATGGCTCAATACAGGAAGAAAAAGTCGCGGCTTATGGTCCGAAAAATACGGTAAATTATTTAAGACAAATATTACTGCAGTACACATATTTACTTAAATCTTAAATGATTAAACCTTATAGACTGTACAGTAAGTGAACAGCTACTTAACAGTTTCTTAGCGTTTCTTAACGAGCGATTTAAAAGATTCTTTAACGGTGGCGAGTTGACATTGATAGGGACTTGATGTGATGGCAATAATGGCATGAGGCATAGAGTCCAAAATTTATGTTTTGAACAGCAATGTGAAACCACTTATTTGGAGCCTTATTTTACACAGCACTTGTTACCAACTGTGGCTCTAAGGTTAGTGGCTAGCAGCTGCACACTAGATGCTAGCTGCGTTAACTGCGTTAGGGTAGTTTCTTAGATGTAACTGACTACATTTTTAGCAACAAGCTTGTCAATTGAAAAGAAAAAAAACAAACTCAAATTTGTCAGGAAGCAACTTAAGGACGCAGAGCAAAAAGAGATTTCTTCAACGTGTTCATTCCATTGCCTCTGTGGCATGTGAGTTGACTTACAGTGAACGGTAACACCAACGCTGCTGGACTCCACGGTCCTGATGGCGCCGGGTACAAAGAAGCTGACCTCACAAGAAAAGTTAGCATCCTTGTCATCCTTGAGCACCTGGTACTCCAGCGTACTGTGGACCGAGTACAAGCCGCTAGGCTCCACCGTGTCGCCGGTCCATACGTTCACACCTGTGGGAGCATCGGCACCAGTCACAAGAACTTTAAGGACATATGTCATATGCTAACATGGAGTAGTGCAGTTAAAATTAACCCCTGGGTGTCCATTTTCAGCGGCATCAGCTCTATTCATTGGGTTTTTCAATATGTCCAAAATTGACAAAACAGTGAACCTTCGTTTATCACAGTAGATATGTTCCGGAAGCGGCCGCGATAGCTGAAAATCCGAAGTAGCGCCCCCATTTTTCACATTAAAAAAAAATAAATAAATAAATAAAACATTTTTTTTTATTTTTTTAAACATGAAAGGTCTTCTCGCTATACATATTAAGACAAATATTATTGCAGTAAACATACTTAAATCTTAAATTATTAAACCTCATAAACTGTACAGTAGTGAACTGTCCCCCTTTTCCTTTGAAGTCATGTGCAGCAGCGATCGTATTACCAGATTAGTCTAATCTGTAAATGATTAAAGATTATTACAATGGAGAGTAACCACTTGAAATGCCATTTTATTATCAAAGAAATCTAGGTAAGACATTTCCAACGATCTGGCGAACGTCTGCTCCTTACTGTGTGTCTCTCTGCCCCGTCAAAGTGTGTGTGTGTGTGTGTGTGTGTGTGCGCCTTTTGCTGTGGGTGCGCTTCGTGACTGACACAAACGCTCCTGAGGGGCAAGAGTTGGAGCGGGAGTAGCTTAAAACTCCACAGGCACGCGCCGAATAACTCATGAAGCACACTGTTGTTGTCAACAGGCAGAGGCAGGAGGAAGAGACACTCAACAGTTAAGAGTAGACGGTCCACCAGATCGTTGGAAATCTCTTACCTAGATTTATTTTATAATAAAATGGTATTTCAAGTGTAAACTGAACATTGTTTGATCATGTACAGATTAGATATTAAGTCAATGCCCGGGCCGCTACAAATATGACCGCAGCTGTGCGAGCAGTCGGCAATCCAGATGGCTGAAGCAGCTTCCATACAGACGATCGTTTTATTACGAACCGTAACAACTGGCTTTGCTGAATTGCCAAAGGTGATGGCAGCCGTCTTCTAATGTTCGCCTCGACCTTAATGTAGCGAACGGTGCATTCGTTCACTCCAAAATGGCGGGCCACAGTAAAGAAAAACGCGTAACTTCTCCGTTCCAGAAGTATCACCTTCTCAGCAATTGTCCTCATTTTTTGTTGGCGTTTAGGCTCAGTACAAGCCATGGACCTTCAAAACGCGGTACATTAAATTGAATTTTGTTGTACAATGACAATAAAGAACTATTCTATTCTATTGCATACCGAGCAACTCCAATATTTCAAATTTAGAAATTGTGTTTGACAAATTAATAACATTAGAAGTCAATTGACACTGGCTTCATCACTTACGTCCCACTGAAGACACCAGAGGCATGTTGTTCCTATACCAGGTGATGTTGGATTTGGGAAAACCGTTTCGGGCCTCACAAGTGGCCACCTATGGCGACAGACAAACCATGTAGGATGTAGTTAGTTTGAAGTTGGCTGTGTACTATGTACCAAGTAGGTTCATGCTGAAGTGTCTCACCTTAGACGGCATCTCATTGGTCACAGATATTCCTTCTTGGACCCCCTTAATGATTGGAGCCTCCGGAGGACCTGGAACAAATCCACTTTGTTATTTGCGTGATCTGCCAACAAATATTAGCTGTTGTGTGCTTTTGGGACATGCTTCTTCACCAAAAACCCTCAGGTGAGTCTTGTTCTCCGTGGTGCCGGCGGACAGACCGTTGACCTGGCAGATGAACTCCCGCTCGTCTGACAGCTGCACTTCCTGTATAGTGAGCTGTGTTCCATACTGGTCAAAAGTCACCTGGATGCGACCGCTGTACTCTGTGTTGTTGTCCACAATTTTGTCACTGTCATCGCCATAGTAGATGCGGATCCGTGAGCTGCTCTCTCTGTCTTTCTGCAGACGACGGTTAGATGTGTCACTATTGTTCGTCAGACATGAAGCACGCATTTCAAAGTAGGGCTACAATCAAAGATTATTTTATTCATCAACGAAACTGTCAATTAATTGATGAGTCATTTTAAGAACGTCTTTTACTTTGTATTTTGAATCTATTTAAAGTATTGTCAGCTTTTTCAAATTGACATCACAGAAATATTATTTTATTCTTTGATTGCTGGTTTGTTGGTAATACGGAAGACACAAAAAGGTTGTTTTTGAACGTAAAAGCTAGGGCTGAGACAATCACGAGATTGAACGCCATGAGATTTCTCGCTCAGGCGTGCCATGGGATTCATTTCCTTTTCACTTTTTGGGAGGATACGCTTATTGAGCCAGACGTGCAATGGAGGGCAACTTGGCTGATAGATGGGCTTGAGTGCTACACTCATGATCACGAGACGATCACGCCTAGTAAAAGGAGATGTTAGCAAATGTCTTATTTGGATTCCACACAATGATCGTCAAGTTTGAAATGATGGATAAATGCACCATTCAATAATTATATAAAACTGTCATTAAATAATTATATTTCATCACTTAACACCTGAGTGAGGACCCTGCTCTGTCTTGATTTTCAGAGCAGGGTACTGAGAAGCAGGATAACCAATCAGGTGTTAGAACCCGCCCATCAAACTTTGACAAGCGAGGATGACAGATAAAATAAATGCATGAAACGCCGCAACAGTGTGTCACTAATTCAATAAATGTTTCATTAATTAATTAAAAATGTCATTCATTAAACAAATATTTCATTGATTAATTAAACGTGGCATTAATTAACAAAATGTTTTTTTAATTAATAAAACATTTAACTAATTAATGAAACATTTATTTAATGAATGACACTATTATTTCATTTGAATGGTACATTTATTTATTGATTTCTGCCAATTTTGGTCCTCCATATCAAATAGGACTAAAGGAGTTAACAATATTTCCAGCCAAGAGACTGAAATCCTGAACTATTAAGCAATTTTAGGCCACTTATCAATTAATAGATTATCAAAATTTATTATCGATTGATTTGGTAAAGAATAAGCAGTTGATTAATTGTATTAAAAAGTATAAGGATATGGTCACCTAGCAAGGGAAAATCGAACAATAGAGTTTAAGAGTTTGCACTCAAACGTCAATACATTACAGAAGATTTTGCCGTGAGTTTTTTTGCTCATTGATCCACAAGGGGAACAACATGGAAAAATGCAAAATGGACCCCAACTTGAACACATTCATTAGAAGGCCACGAAAAAAAAACCAAGATAAATGGAGAAAAATAAGCACGTGGAAAATGAATAAGGTTCCAGTGTAAACAAAAATAACAGTGACTAACCTAACTAGGTACATTTTGAGCTTTGAATGTGTGTGTTTGATTTATTTTTACATTATTAGAAAAGAACCAGGCACAGAAACTGCCCTAGAGTCACCTAATCTAATGCTAACACACAGCGGGTAAATGAAACTAGCATTTATGTTGTAGTCGTTAGAACAAGGTTTTTGTGCTGTATTTTGCCCAATCCTTTTTTACATCAGAGGCATTTCAAATTTCACCCAGATAGCAACATGTCAAATTTCAACATGGTGCGACTAGCTAGTAATTGTAATTTTCACACTAAAACATGAACTTCAATGGCGCATTTTAAAACTGTTTTCATATATAGGGTGCAACACCTTATAAAACACATTGAATACAGTAGTGACTGGGCTTGCGTTATACAGGCACTAGATGGAGCTGCGCTAAAGGAAATGTCAACAAAACAATTAGGTAAATCAGTCAAACTAAATTAATAGACAATCAGAAATTGAGATGATTTGTTGAAAGTACTATCTGAAGAATGGGAAAAAATACCTATTGATTACATTCACATTAAATATAAAAACTGTTTAGATCAATGCCAATACCATTTAAGATTTTAAAAGAATATACTTATGATTCAATTAAATATTACCCTACATTTTTTCATCAAACTGCAACCCAAAACCTTAAAATATATTGTTTTGTTGATTTAAAAAAAAAGTTTCTGGATTCATTTTATAAAATTGTTTCTTTTACAAAAACCTAACATTTTTGCGCCTTGTCAAAATATGAATTGCTTCAAAATTAGGAGCATATATCAATTTAAAAACATATATCAAAATGTTGAACAGTGTTATAAAAAATAATTGTAAAAATTACATTGATAATTGAAAGGCAGAGGTAAAAATTCCAGAATTTGCAGGGTGATTAAGTTCTTTTATTTCAAAAATGGAACCTGGCGGTTTATGCACTGCATAAGGCGCGCCGGATTATAAGGCGCACTGTCAGCTTTTGAGAAAATTGAAGGCTTTTAGGTTCTCCTTATAGTGCGGAAAATACGGAATCACACAACCAGGAATGTACCATTCCTTGGCTTAAATAATGGAAAAATTATGTGGGAGAAAATGACCGAAAAATGGTCACAATCCTGCACAAGGGCAAAGAACATTAAAAAATACATACCAACAGCTGTGGAGAATTAATGATGATTTCTTTGACTAATAAGTGACTAACAGTGGTTTGCGTTGCTCGTATCTTCTTAATGTCGTCAAATAAAGAAAAGAGGGTGGGAATATTTTATTTGATATTTTTCTGCCAGTCAGATCATGTAAAAGCTACTTGGAAAAAGTGCAATGTGGTCCAAAAGTCAAGTCATTACATTCAGGTCACACTGAGTGAGACTGGAGACATGAGTGTAATCCATTTTGCACAGTTCGACTGCCCCAAATAGACGAGAGCCCAGGTTTTCGGGACGCCACTCACCACAAACCACTGGAACATGACAAATCTGGGAACAGTGTCGGCTTCGGTGAAGTTGTACTGGCAAGGGATTTCGGCTGAGTCGCCCAAGTATACTTCTACGCTCTCGGGCATCGCCACTTCCACTTTGGCCAAAACTGAAACAAACATAAAAGTACACAGGTTCAGATTCACTGGTTGAATTGCTAATTTGTACACCAAGCCAAAGCAAGCCTTAACGCTTTTTTTATTGGCACGAGACAGACGAGAACAGAAGCGAAACAAAGAAGAGGCTTCTTGTCCACATGGTGTACTTTTTCGTCTCGCTTCCTTCCGCCTGGCTGACTGACAAGTCTTAGCCACAAAAGCCGTTTCCCGGACATCATTGCTGGGAATTTAGGCGCAAAAGGCGAGTCGACGGGCTGACACCAGGCTGTTGAATTCCAGAGCCAAGATTTTCTGTGGCCATGTTGGGCTTGGCCGCTCTTATTTCACACACGGTGAAAAAAAAAACATTTTGGTCCAATATTCTGTTGAACCTGGCTTGAAGAAGTTATGCTGGATGCTGGAGGATACTCTGCTTCTCCGTCAGGCCTAAGTCTATGATTTATTCCAATTGATTACATCAAAGCACATGTTATAATTAGGGATTTTTTTAAATGCAAGGACAGAGGGAAGTCTGCAGCCTCCTCTATGGCCAGAGATAAATATGTAATTTTCAGTGGTACAGTATTTTTTTGGGATTGAACCAGAAACACAATTGTGCTCATGTTACAGTATTTTTTTGGGATTGAACCAGAAACACAATTGTGCTAAGAAGTATTCAAACCTCTGGGGTTCAGTTGTGCTCATAAGTTCACATACCCTGAGTAGGGGTGTTGCCGATATTGCAGCCTCCAGTAGCATCTGATATTGATATTGATCCAATACAATAGCAGCAGGAATGATACATGCGGGCTAATATAGATCAACATACAAATTGTCCTCTATCTACGAGCATTTGATTTACAATCATTCAGAGATACTAACAGACTTGCCTGTAAGTCAGATTTTGTATTCAGCACATTTTCTGTGATACCATTGCTGATTCTGCTGTTGTAAACAAACTTTACGATCAGTACGTTTTTTCCCCCACTTGATAATGTGACACAGGGGTGCCCAATAAAACTCATTTTTTTTGGAGTAGTATCGCTAAAACAAAGAGTAAAATCACCCATATAGGTTAGACACATTTACCAGGCTATCTACTAATAGAGATGGGCCAGAAGTGCTATGAAATACAATACACGGGGAGAATGTGCTGCCTGCCAATCTTCTCAATTATAGTAAAGCAGGAAATTATCTGAGTGACCAGTCATTTCTTTCCAGTTCCTCCCTACAGCATGGTATAGAGACAAGTTAACTTGATCATCTTTTCCTCCCAGAGCAGCTCTCAATGTAAACAATGTTTTTGTTTTTTTTCTGATTGACGTTCTTTTTTGGCTCACTCTTTTTTCTTTTTTTTTTGACTAACAACTTATGGACAAATACAGCTAACGATCGGGCGTCTGGAACGTAACTCGTTTGTGTGTAGAGTGGTGTCTGTATCCCGAAAAATGCATCAGAAGTGCATGTTCTGTACCTACATAGTGTATAAAGACTCTCTATCAGCATTTCCAATCACAAACCAGGCTAAACCGAGCACTTCCCCAACAAAAGAAGACTTGCTCTCAAGTCTAGATTCAACACTTGAACAATCTTTAACACCACTTATAATTTGGGCAGAGCTTTGGCAGCCTTTTAGGGAACTTTGGTGCTTCTTTGTGGGCCACTACTTATCACTCTTCCAGTCACTCTTTTGGCCACTCCCACACTGATGGGAGAATTTAGAGAGCTGTTATTTTTATATGAGTGCAGTATTTTTTAGACCCCTTGACACCTGCCACAAGTTATTTATATTAATTGCTTATTTAATTGTAGACTTTGGAATGTTCAATACCACTTTTTTTTCAGAGCAATACTAGTGGAAATACTTAACTCTTGAGTAGTCACCGATATCGATAGCGTTCATACTTTTGATTAAAAAAACCCCAGAGCTTCCTTAAAAAAAAAAAAAAGATACAATTGTAAAGAAAGACCTAATATTCCGATATAGTACCTTAAAATATCACAAAATGAATGGCATTATCTAATTTGTGATGGTAAATATGCTTCAAGAAAGCCATCGTACATATCAAAATCTTGAACCAGGCCAGGTCACCCGATAAAGACACTTGACACTAAATTTGATTATTGTATTTTTCGGAACCCTTGATTGTGCATGATATTAAAGAACGCATTATGCATGCACACTGCATTTATAAATGGCCAAACGCTGAGGGGTCATCCTGGCCACCCCGCAGAATTGTTTTTAATTTTTTTAGCAAGCCTCTTAGGTTTGGAGGGAGCAAAAAATAACCAAATAGGTTAGCACATTCATTTGATTTCATGAATCTTGTCCTTAACTTGAGGACAGTTAAATTTAACCGTTGTGCCGTGTTTTGTTAAATCCTTTGATCTTTACAAAAAGTGGATTTGGAAGGTTAAGATCTTTCTTTAGGTAATGTAATACTTGGTCCTTATTATTAGGATAGCTCGAATTCAGATTTATTTTCAACATATGGGCCAACAGAATTGTTGAAATCTCAGACGGTACACAACACTAATTGTGAATATTGTGCACACAAAATAAGACAACAACTAAAAAGAGGTGGACCAAGGTGTCCTCCTCCCTGTTTTCAGAGTTTGTTAAACCAGACCAAGCATGAAAAGAGCTTGAAGACACCCGTCCCCGCCTGGTCGCCCCAATTCAGTTGACTGAACCCCCATCAGCAGCCTGTCTCCCTGCCCCGCTCTGCACCAATCCTCGTCACAACTCCTGTTTCTCCCCCTCCCACACTTCTCCTCCCTTCCTCGGCTGGGCCGGTGCTCAGCCAAGCAGTTCTTTAAGACGATGGGTGAGCCATTGTTCACCCACCTGGGTGGACCACATCCCTCCGCTCTTTCTCTCACGCACATAAACAACACACACAATCACACAAACCACAGCACAAGGGGTGAAAAACAGTTCATGGTGCGCTGAAGTTGTTGTTTGGTCAGACAAAAAAAAAATGACAAGGCGCCTGTGAGGAGCAGATTATGCAGGCTGCGGGACAAAATATTTCACAGAAATCAGTGTAAAAAATGTTGTTGCTCTTTGGGGCCGCTCCGCTAAAACTTTTCAGCTAATCCGATTAGCACTGGGGGGTTGCCGGGGATTTGGCTTCCAGAGCCAACCTGGGTCTGGTTCTTATCTATTCCTGTTGGGCCTTTATGTGACACGGACTACAGCACAAATACACAGGAGCCATGATCTGCGGACCCTGACAACCAAAAGTCCTGCCTGTGTTTGTGTGACTTGTCTAAGGCTAGGTTGTTTCATTAAAACACACCCGCACACACACATACAAAAACAAACAAAAAAAGAAAACAACAGATGATGATTTGAATGTGCTGACAGGATCAGGCCTGTAGTCTGAGCGCTTATCACTGCTCAAGATAACCCATGCCACCAACACATAATGTAGCCTTTCACAGCAGACATTTCTGGAAACTACATCTAAATGGTGCAACTCACTGAGCATATTTACACAAATACAAGCTATCAAGCTTGGTGGGGGTTTTTTTTGTTGTTTTTTGTTTTTTATTTTGGAAATTGTGTTATTGCAAAAGTTAGTGCATACACTGCTATATTTGTAACCAGCACATGTAATCATACCTTGACTCCCAATGATATAATGTGTTTGAATCAACCTTTTTCCAGCCTTTTATAAACAGCAAGACAAAAAAGGTAGCTTGAACAAAATGAAGCATCACAAACTGGGTTAATCTAAAAAATTAAGTAGTGCATCAATGCCATCTACTGTTGGATGTGCATCTGTAAAGTTGTTTCCCAACCACCCCCGTTGAAAAACATAATTGACAAGTATACTCGTCAATGGCAGAGAATGAATGAAAACAACCACATGATTTCTAATGTCCGCTAGTCTAATGCTCATACAAAATGTAAAATTACATTAACAGGCTAGTAACTAGCTTTTATGTGGCAGTGTGTCATGTTTAAGCCATTGGTTTTAGACTATTTTTTTTTAAAAAAGCTCGATCATGTAACATCATCTGGTTTATTTTTGGCTCATCTGCATGAATGAAAATGTGCACCCCTATAAGACTTAACAAAATAAAAGCTCACATTTTACAGAGGAGTAAACACAATTTAGCAATAGGTTGCTTCAGGTTCCAAATAATTTGTTCTTGATACGTGAATAAGCTATGTTAAAACCTCAAGTATCCCCTGAAGTGCTTTCCAAGTACCCGCCGGCTACACAAAACTCCATTTAGGATATTTCAAAATTCTTTATCTCCTGCAAAATAAATAGTAAATAAAAATAATATTACTGCTAATTACTGACTCACTTGCTGTTTTTGTGAAACTCTCCTTTACTTCATTTGAGTTCATTTGAGATTGTTTTTTACTGCCCACATTGTGCCCACCAGAAGAAGACAAGGACTGGAACAGATAGTTTTTTTCTATTTATTTAAACTTAAATGATTTTATTTAGCCAGTTTGGCCCAGATGCTCATAGACAGTTGCAGTGCCAAGTGAAAATAAACATATCTTGTTTCTGTGGAAAGGATAAGATCTACTGTTATTTTTATTGTAAATACTCTGTGGCTTGAGAAATACGACTAAAAAGCAAATGAGATAAATAACAGGCTCTGGTGAGGGAGCTACCTAGGCAAAAATCCCATACGCATACAGTATTTCATTAGGCCATTAACACAAGGACAATACCCTATGCTAACCAGAATGGTCACCATTATTGGCTTGCTGCTTTGATTAAGGCTGTCATTTTAGACCTGTGCTAGATGTACACCCCTGCCACTGATAAGAGCCTCAAATCACCTCAGACACAACCTCATTCTAATCCTTCACGTGGCTGGCGAGCCATGAAATGAACCAGGACACTTTTGAGATAATAAACATTTCCCATAATGATGGTTCTCCAAGCTCTAGCGTCCGCAGAGTGCCGCTGCGTCACGTCTTGGTCGCGTTCTATGTTTAGTATCTTTTTGAAACCTTTATTTTGTCTTTCCGTCAAGGAGTTGGGTGAGCAAAAATAAAGTCAATGCAGAGTCACAATAAAGAAAGATTTCTATACCTTTCGGACTTTAAAGCAAACTTAAAACAGTAACAGTGCACCTAATAATTAAATGCAATTTCCTGCACTAGTCTGTTTACCTTAAGTAATTACAGATGTCCCGATCACACAGTTTTTGGTACTCGAGTCTAAGTCACTGGATTCAAGGATCTCCTGATACCTATATCAAATCACAATCCAGTACCATGACAATACATTTATGCTATTAAAAAAAAAAAAAAAATCCAAACTGTCCCAAATTAATATAACAATGTAATTACATGATTGTTGATATGTGCCAATCCATCAAAACAGTGCAATTTGCTTTTCATTTCAAATTAAACCAAAGTTCTGTCTTTGTTTCTTATGAGGCTTTTTTTTTACACTCTAAATTTGATGAACACATTTAACAAAACTCCAAACGTGCATTGTTGACTCCAAGACATGATTTATTTTGCGTTATTGTATGTAGTCAGTGGGTTTGTAGCATAAAATTACAAATTAGCTTCACTCTAACCATGTCATTTAAATTTATTGAATGTTAACTCTTTTAGTGGCAAGCATTATCGGAAAAGTACACCTCTAGAGGGCCAGTATAGTTAGCATTTTCACTCATTTTTCAAGGCCGATATAAATATATAAATAAATAAATAAATAAATAAATAAATATGGATGGTATCATGTACAACAGGGTGGCAAAGTTTGGTCCTCAAGAGCCACAATCCAGCCTGTTTTCATTGTGTCCCTAACACACCTGATTCAAATGATAGCTCATCAGCATGCGTTGCAGAATCCTGATAACGATGTAGATTTTGAGGACCGAACTTGGCCACCCATGATATACAAGATTGATTTCCATTCCTTACTTTGAATTGCATGTACCGTATTTTCCGCACTATAAGGCGCACCCAAAAGCCTTTTTTTTTTTAAAAGCTGACGGTGTGCCTTATAATCTGGTGCGCCTTATATATGGATCATATCATCTACTGACTGCATAAACTATAGTTTATGCCTAACAAATCCAGTTCAAACCGACCTGGCCTGACTGTATTAAAGCCCAGTCCGATTAATTAAAACGACGGCGGCGCCACGCATTCTCCTGCACTTGGCTCCTCACTCATACCGTTGCATGTTTGTCTTTTAAATTTCCCTGACATTCGTTTATTCATAACTTCTTTGTGCTCCATATTGAAATAGCGGGTCAAAAATATATAATGCATGCCGAGGGGAAAATCAAAAGGATTGTGGCACCGCACGTTCACAAGTGCATGGCTTGATATGGATCTATTCAGCGCTCTGCAGCTCCTGTTTAGTCGTTAGATAGCAATTACCAATAACGCATTCTCTGATTTATCTGAATTTGTTGAATAACAAATATTCCTTAGTATACTATCCATACAACGCTTGTATTGTATGAATAAAGTTTATATTCTATAAATAAAGTTTGATGACTTTGCTGATTGTTTTTAATACATTCCCTTTAGTGAAGCACTATCTAGTGGCTGTAAAACGCAACTCTATCTAGTGGATGCATAATGCAACCCCAGCCAGTACTATGGTTTCAACTCTATGCGCGCCTTATAATTCGGTGCGCCTTATATATGACTTTTTTTTTTTTTTTTTAGAAACTCGGCCATTCATTGATGGTGCACCATATAATCCGGTGCGCCTTATAGTGCGGGAAATACGGTAGGTAATATCTGTGTTGTAAGTGTAAAAACACTGCCATCCCACGTTCACAGTATCACTACAGCACTCAATTGGCTTATATTAGGTAAGCATTAGTCAAGGGTGTCAGCTACCCTCCATAAACAATGTATTTAACGAGAATTTTATTATGTATTACTGTTATTACTATTTTAAAAGATGAGAATTCTCGTCCATGGCACTGAAAGAGATAAGATTAAGCACAAATTAATGTGTACAGAATTCTGTTTTAAAAGTGTGTCATGTAGTTCATTTACACATTTTACTTTCCGAGGCTACAAATGAAACTGATTTTCAGATTTACCTCCATTCTCCAAGGCTGTAAATGACACTGATTTGCAGAATTAACAATACAAAAGCATTAACAGAGAATGTTAATGAATTTGATTTATCTAATGGTGAACAAAACTTTACATAATTATCGCATGCTAAATGGCAACAGACCACAGGGTTCATAGAGGTCGGGCGCCACATGAACTGGGCGGTGTCCGAAGGGGGGAACCTTGGCGGGTTGATCACCAGCTGCAGAAGCTTACGCTAGGGACAGGGAAGGAGTCTGAGCTGGTGCGTGAGGCAGTAAAGTTCCAACTATCCATTGGCAGACTCGTCTCATCTCCACACACAGCTTGGTTCTGGTACAGGTCCTCTCGAGAGGGGTTGGACTCCGCTCTGGAGTTGCGCACAGTACGACTTGGTTACTATACAGTATATATCACTGATTGTCCATAACGAACACCATGTTCAAACATAAGGGTGTCCATATGTGCACTTGGCTTCGGGAAGCCCTAGGCCGCAGTTCGATGATCAACTTTGTGGTTGTGTCATCAGATGAAGAACATGGCGTGCACTGAATGGTAGGTGAATGAAAGTACTATAGACGATCTGTCCATGATGCTGTGTCCGTTAATTCTTCAGCCCCTGCTGTCTCGACAAATAAGTTCCCTGAGCTATTATAAGCTTCCGTTAATGCAACCAATAAAACAAAAAACACTTTTGAATGCAGTCTTTTTTTGATGAACCACCACCAATTAAAAAAAAAACCTTTAAATAAATATTTTGGGGGTTTAAAAAAAAATGTGATTTTAAACGGCAAATCCTAACTGTTACATCTAAACCAACAGCCTACAGTTTTAAATCGGATTTCACCGCTACAATACTTCTTTGTTTTCGTCATCACTTGTAAACCTTGTGTATTTCCAATTCTATTTTTTTTGTAAACAAAAGTGGTTACTTTTGACAAAAGGTGAAAAAAAGCACCAAATTTAATCCAGATACAACATAGCAGACAACGACTGTAGTTTTAGATATCCTACTTACGAGCTCAAAAGTCATGCAATCTGATGCTTTGCATTAAAGAACACCTTTGCTGATTCATGTTCAAATGTACAGAAAATTCTCTCAACCACAATTTATGTATATTATTAAGAGGTAAAATCGTATTATTTGAAGCGACTTATTCCTATAACGTGAGAGTGCTGCTGAGTAAATGTATCTAGAGAGGCTTCCTCAGATGGCGAGCATAGAAGTGCGCCTGACAAGCGGGACGAGTTCTCAATGCACAAGCTGGGTAGGCTGTTGAACACCTGGTGGACAAAGTGCACTGTCTGACATCAAAGAGAGTACACACACACACAAACATGCACAGGCATACGTAGAGAGCCGAGGGGTCCTTGTCATAGTGAGGGGGGCCGTGCTTTCAGGAGCACAATGTGGCACAAATCTCCCAGTAGTCCGTTCCCGTGGTGACAGTCCGTAGCCGTGAGCTAGTCCGCGCTTCTTTATTCTTTGGCATATGAGAGATAAGGAAGTTCAAGAAATCTCCTCAAAGGCAACTCTATGCAATTATCTCCCCTTTTATGCAGCACCACGGCCGGTCACAACCCTGCAAACTGCCGATTGATGTGAGGGAGACCCCCTTCAGGTGTTGAACACTTGGATGACAGATTTGCATATTGTTGCCATCCCGTGAAAAAGTTCTTTTAAATTTAAAAAAGTGCTTTTTTTTTTAGAAAAAATATGTGTGCTTTTTTTTTAATTCTTGTATTGAGCCATTCATCATTCGCTGATGAATTTGTTGCTTCAAACTCGGGAAACACTGTTAATCACCGATTAATATCTTCTCTCAAAGTACTGTGCTGCCGAATATTATGCCAAATAATATATATTATGCCGAATAATATATATTATTAGTGAAGAGTATTTATTACATTATTATGTTGCAACACACAACTCTCACAGCCGAAAACAGCACTGTATGTTTCCACAAATGACAAAAAATTATAATTAAAATCATAATAGTACAGAATCACTGCACAAATCGAGAATTTGGTTTTGGCTACAACATCCAGTGCTACTTCAAACTATTTTGGAATTGACTTTAACCCCACATTTTCAAAGTGTGCTTTGAAATGTGCCCATGGTGGTACCTCTAGTTTGAATTCCATGATAAAACTGCATAACATAACAGCAGGTCAAACTTTTGATTTGAATTCAGCAGAGTACAATTATTATATTGAACTAAGTTAGACTTAATGCTTGCATTTTATCTTGAAAACAAGTTAAGAATACCACGTTGACGAAGAAAGTGGATTGTTATTGTTTTGAAAACAATTTAAACATACCAGTAATGTAATTACAACTAATTACATATATTTAATCCCACCGTAATAATGGAAAAATAAAATACATGATGCTAATTTTCATTTGAGTTGTATTTTTTAATGAAATCCAATGTAGTTGTATGGTACATTTTTTTTTCATGCCTCCACTGACTTTTTGACGTACCAATACTCCTGTGGCCCTTCAACCTCAGACTAAAAGTCCGTCGATGTTCTCTGGCTTTTGAGGAACTGTAAATTATTCCTGCTCGTCGGCAACTTCTCAGGCAATTCTATAAATTTTTTAATACGACACCCGGTGGGTGAGACTTCATTAAAGGGAGCGTTGAGTATGTTTTATTCATGCTTGTATCTGATGTGTTGCCATCAATGGCCCCGCCTCCACCACGGCAGGGTTCAGGCATGCCGTTTGCTGCACAGATGCAGGTTGACTAATTAAAGGTCAACAGGCTAAACACAGTCTACATGCGAGGGTGGGGGTCATGTAGGGTCTTTTGGCAAATCGATAGACCGAAAAGAAGTTTGCAAGCCTGCAGTCAAAGTGGCTTGTAAGCATTCATATAGAGGTATGGTGGTAATTTGGTTAAAATAAGTAGTTAGCCAGGAGTCACATTGGACCCCCATGGCTTAAACATGGAAATGCAACGTTAGCAACTATGCAGTGCATAATTTATCATGTACAAATCCAACCCTTAACCCTTGAGAAATACACTGTTCACAATAAATGAGAGATTTTGTGGGGGATTCTTTGTTTTCCACAAAATGGTCTCACTGTGTGCCTGCGCTCAAGCAAATACCAGAATCTCCAACTTATTGTGAACTGTATATTTTGTGACAATCTGCTGGTTGTTTCCTAATCATAACACCATTGGACCGACGAAAGAATCAACAAACGTGTCAACCTGAGAGAGAAGGTGGTGGTTTCTCCACTTGGCGATAAAGAGAACAAAAGACAGGACATACGTGAGGGCCTATCGGCTGTTATTGTAATGCTACCTGGAAGCCTCTTTTGCAATCAAACCCATGACGACAGCACGCCCTTATCGCAGAATTCCAAAAACGAACCTCTTATGAGGGCGACCTGGATTATCATCATCAGAACACTGAAAAGCCTTGCTGCATGCAGTTGCCTATCAAACTGTTGGAACCACCCTCTAATTCAGTGGTTTTCCATTCATTAATAATGTCTATAATTGAAGATGAATACCTAAATCCTTGACATTATGGAGAAATACTGCTTGATAAAACAGAATATGTTTGCGAATTTAGATTCTTTAAGTTGGCACCCTGGATAACAGCTTTGCACATCTTGGTATCTTCTTCGTCAGCTTCATGATGTAGATCAAGGGTTCATACACCTTTTGGGGTCAGGGACCCCTTTTGGGGGTTCTCAAATTTTTGAGAACCTTATTGCAAATGTTTGCGCTACATGATATTTTGCACTATTATCCTCATATGTATACAGTTTCTTCCACTCCTACTCCATAATATCCTCAGAATGTAAGTCTATTACTTTATTAACTGTTCATTATTATTGCCCTTATTGCTCTTACTATTTTTTTTGTTTTATATTCCTTTATAATTAGCTTGATTGCGGAATGTAGTCTTAAACAAAACAAAACAAAAAAAAGCAAAACATAAGTGTCCTTTTTAATTACCAACATATTAAATTTGACTACAAGTATATTTGCTACTTTTCAGCCATACTGAAGTTTATAAAATAAAAATTGCAAATTGCACACCTCCTCATATCCAACTGTGTCAATTGCCCTGAAACAGCTCGCTGTCCAACATTTAGTGACTAAATAATCATGCTCTTTGATGATGATGTTAACTATGTGTGTCTATTTGACAAATTTTAAAATGATTAGATTTTTTAAAATATGTAAAACTGGTTGAATTGATTATTGAAGAGTAATCAATTAATTGATTAATATAAAATTAAATTAACAAATACTGCACATATAATTTTTCATTAATAACCCAAATTATTTCATGGACCCCCTGCAGTCAGACCTTCAGGGTTCCGCGGACCCCACTTTGAGAACCACTGATGGAAATGATGCTTTATGACGGGGAATGACTTTCAACATGCAACAAATGGGCACAAATATCATTTTAAAATGATTCACTACAGTTCAGAGGCCAAGTTAGCCTAATTTTCCACCCAGCCCTCCATGTTCTTCTGCAAAAAAGGTCCACGTAGAAAACCGTGGCGCTAACATTGTTCTGGTGGAGTTTCAAGGTAGATGAATTGACACCTATTTCAGTGTATTATAAAGTGGAATGCGTAAATTGGTTTGATTCAATCTGTTTGCATGTTTGAGATTAAAAAAAACAACTTACGCTTTTGAAATCAAAAGGATTTTAAATAATGAAAAATCAGGGCACATTCACTTAAATCCACTCTTATTCACATTCACGCTAAACCCACAATGTCTATTTAGAACCCAGACAAATTTCATTAAAAGAACAGAACGCTGTGTTCTGGGACCGGTAGGAATCTGAATTCAATTACAGTGTTTACATGTGTCCAAATAAACCTAACCAAAAAAACAAAGCAAAATTTGTTGAGAACAGACTAGATTACATCCTAATTTAGAATGAGAAAGAGATTCAGGGATTGCTGCATAAAAACAAACAATCTCAATTACCAAAACAAATTGAATACTTTCAACGTGAATTCAAAATGTCATTTAATTATGAAGTGAGTCATTAGAGATGACCATCTGTTTCCATCATGAACACTGTCCACTGCTGCACCATTGTGCTGTACCTCGTTTGTTTCTATTGTTTAGCATTGATGCTGCTCCTGTCCCAAACAACAAAGGCCCGCTCCTGTACTCCCACTCCCTTTATCCAATCCACCAGACGCGGGAGCTGTCGGCCAAGCATGCCGCACCTAATTCATCGGGATCAAAATGCCCCCCCACACCCCAAAGTATCCCACTGAGAACCTTAATGCTCTCAAAGAGAATATCAGAGCGATCAGGTGCACTGCTGCGATAATGAGGGAGAGCGGCTACTCCCTGTGCCTGGCCCACTGCCCCTGAAGACCCCTCAGACACACTAAATCCATACATGATTCAACAGCACAATTACCATCATAAGCCACATTTCTGACTGACCAGTGATTCTCAAACAAAATCAAGACATACAACGTTATGCGAAGGGATCACTATAACATAAATAAACAATAGGTAAACTTTACTAAGTTCTTATTAACTTGCTTCTAGTTTGAAAACAAAAATGAACTGTCACATAATCAAGAAAAATTACATTTGATTTGATGATACCCACAGAAAACCTGTAAAATCTCACATATCCTCTGAAGTGCCTTCACGTACTTCCGTTTGAGAACCATTGCCTTAGATAATTCTACATTTGTTTTGACGTTAAATTGTGATCATTTGGGTGTAAATGTTTTCAAAAGAAATTGAAACTTTGCTTTCTCAATGAAATTACGGCAATGATAAAATCACACCTAGGCAGGAAAGATGTTTCAAATGGATTGATCTTTGGCATTTTTGTGTTTTCTCTGGTTGGCCCAGTAAATCATTCTGTGAGATGTTAAAGACAAGTGCATGCTGGACTGGCAGCACAGAGGGCGGGACCCCTACAGCCTGGGGCAAGGATGGGATAAAAACAAAGCACATGGGGGGGCTTGTCGTGAGTGGAGAACTGCAAATGTTTCAAAACACTGCAATGCCGTTTATAATACTTTGGGATTTTTAGAACTCTTATACTACCTTTTACCTGACAAAAAGCATTGTCTAAGCAATGCACTCTTAATTTAATCAGCTAGAGACATCATAACTTTTTCTTCTTGGTTTTAGTAATATTCCTGTGTGTGAACAAGAATGGACTCGTTGGTGTTGGTTAAGTCTTTCCGCTTTTTTTATCACAAATAATGTCGTAAGAGCCTCAGCTAACACAAGCTGCTGTTAGCTGCATATAAAAATACACATCTGTGCATCAAAACTTGGCTTAAGTGGCTGATAGATCAATCTTTCTCGAATGGTGTAAAAAAAAAATAATAATTAAGTTATCGTTTATAGGAAGAAGTCACCTAAATAGAGTCTTTTAGACAATGAGAAGTAGGCTACAAAATCCCAAGAACAAATGGATCATGTTATGATCCAAAGAAATCCCAGAAGAAATCTGATAAAAAGTGATTGAAATTTCAAAGGCTGTAAGGCTCCAGAGAACTGCTGTCAGAGCCATTATCCACAAATGGAGAAAACTGGGAACAGTGACACACCTTCCCTGGAGTGGTCAATGAACAAAGAATATGACTCCTCCAGTTCACAATCACACCTAGAAAAACTTCCAAAGAACTGAGCTCGCTACAGTAGTCACTTGGGTAAATTAAGCTTCAGCAATGTATTTCTGGAGACCTCCATTTCAAACAAAGTGGACAAGTCTGAAGATGACTACCCGTGGAAGAGTAATGAGGATGTTTGCTCAAATGACGAGCAGGAAGGAGAGGCTGCCCTGGATTTAAATGGGAGGAGCTATTTGGCGAGTCAGATAGTGATGATGTCTTTAGGGCTTTTCGAAAAATTAACATTTAGCTGTGTCAACAAAAAAAGCAGTGAAACTTCAAATTATTTTATTGCTGCAACATTAGTTTCGGTATTGCATCCACGCTTGCACATTGCCTCGCACTTGTCTCATTTCTGCTCCAACGCCTCCCCCCTAACTGCAACATGATGTTATCCGATATACGATGAAGAAATGGGTCTAAAAGTACCGTAAGTTCATCATTTTAATAAAACACACCATGTGGTTTAATTGGACAGCCATGTAACCATTAAAGTTACAAAAGGTTTTTCAAATTCATCCGAATTGAAGTAACAAGCAGGGAGGTGGGGAAGGGGGTCGACTTATACACGAGGTCGACTTGTACACGGACAAATATGGTAATTAAAATGCTGTGGTGTAACCTTAAATGGGCAGTTCACGCGAGACAACCCTCCAACATTTTCTGTAATCTGTATTATGTATCTGTATTTGTCTGGATTGTGTATCTGTATTTGTCTGCAATTGGTACATGCAGCATCCACTTCAATCTGTGAGCCTGGAAGGGGGCTCCTCCCACCTGTGGTCCCTTCTGAAGGTTTCTGATTTTTCCCAAATTGGGGATTTTGAGTTTTTCCTTCACCTTCTGGGAGGTTTGACAGGGGATGCTGTTGTGTACCTACACCGAAAAGATGTCTCTACATGACTTCAAATGAAGTCTCGACATGACCTCTTTTCACCTGTGAAGCCCTTTGAGACTTGGCAATTCAGGGCTATACAAATAAAATTTGATTGATTTGATTGAACATGTCACATTTGAAACAATTCTGAGATGAAGACTGGTACAAAATTTCTCAATACCAATTTTAGCATAATTTAACATCAGTTATTCCTGTCAAAGGTGGCAAAACTCACTATTAGGTTCATGAAGCAATTACTTTTTCACAGAGGGTCATTGTAATTGTCACACTCCCCGGTCAACAAAATCATCATTTAAAAAATGCATTTCATATATCTTTGGATTGTCTTAGTGTGATATTAATAATGTTTTGATAAACAGAAACCTTTGAGAGTGATGAAAATGCAAAAAACACCAACATTAGGAATGGGCCAAATACTTTTTCACAGCACTGTACACTTGACATATATTGACACAACAAACTTGCCATTTAGCTCTACTTAAAACACAGTGGCAGTAGGCTAAAATCCAGGCAATCTATTTTGAAGGGGAAAATTTTGAAGTTTTTTTTTTTTTTTTTAAAATACATATATCTTTTGTCATATAACTCCTGGAACCTTTTCATCACATTCTCATATGACAGCCCCTTTATCAAGACTGGCCTGAGACAAACATCTTGTTTAATTTGCTGGACGTGGGCCGGATGCCAAGACCTTGAGCCAGACTAGATTCCTAGTAGTCTTGTGGCACTGTGTCCCGCTGGCCGAGAAGGATGAAACACGGTTTACTTTAACACAGGGCAGCCGGGAACAATGGGAACACTGCCCCTTATTCCCAGAGAAAGTGTTTGGGGGTAGGGAGAATCATAGGGGCATTCTAGCACCTGTGGGCAGCCCATTTGTCAAGTGATTTGTGGGAAGGGGTGCAAGGAACAGTGGGAAGAGCGGAAGGAGAGCTGGTGATCCTTGCGGGGGTGCTGGAGGATGTGTGTGCGTGTGAGTGGAGGTGGGGGGGTTAAACATAATAGAGCATTATCACGAGACCACACACACACACACACACACACACACGCACACACGTGAAACTAACAAAAAACTAACATTGTATGGCGTTATGCTCAAGGGCAGAATTTTTTCTCTTTTCATCCTACAAGATGGCCTATGTACAATGTGCTGTATATCCAACAAATTGTATTCTTCTCATTGTACAGATTTCATATTAGAAACAAACCGGCATGTGGTTTTTTTTTTTCAAGAACGATACAGAGGGCGAATATAGGTCGTCAATGAAGCCAATAACCGATATTTGGAGCAGATATTTGTTTTCAATAAAAGGGAAAATATTGGTGTCAAATTAAAAAAAAAAATATAGTGTTCCCTTGATTTTCGCGGATAGTGTAGACGGGAAAACCCCCGTGATAAAAGCTTTCTGACAAGTAGGATTGGCCCCCTGCCAGACATTGTACATAAATAAATTAAGTGTGTGAAAAGTGTTTAATAAAACCTTGCCTATCTTGCATACCTTTGTTTCCTCATGCCAAGTGATCTACTAACGGTAGCACAGAGTTTGAAAAGGCAAGTATATGTTAACTGAACAAACTTCCATATTTGCATGTCCAGTGCCATTTTTTCTTTTCCGACCAATGCCAGTACGAGGACTCATGACACGAGTACTCAAATACTTTTGACATGCAAATCTCACAAAACATCTATTAACGAAAGACCTAACAATTAAGCATTTCTCTTAAAAGTTGATGAAATTAATAGGCTTTTTCTATTCTTTTAAATTCTACTTTCTAGTTTGTGATCGTGAAAGTACTCCAAAAAGAGCAGCCAATACTAGTATCAGCCTCTCTACTGATACTTGGTGTCGATACTCGCTTGTGCCTAAATTGTTGTTGTAAAATTTTAACAAAAAATTCAGGGAACTATCTGAGTCAACAACAGTTTTTACAAAGTTAAGTGAAAGCAGTTTTTTTTAAAGTAAATAGTTCACTAAAATGTTGAAATGTTAAAATGTCACTTATCTTTGCTTTTTTTTTTTACAAAAATAATAAAAGATGCTAAGAGAAAATTCTGAAAAAAAATAGTTCCTTGCAGTTACAGTTTTAAATTAATCTCACCATAAGATTTGGAAAAAAAGGCCAATTATTGCATGATATAAACTGCCATAACAAAGATGAGTTCAAAGGATTTTGAAAAGAGAGTAATAATGACACAACTGGAACCAATGACCTTCAGACCTGGAGGCAGATGCCTCATTGTTGCTCCACAAAGTAATATAGACTATGCCCATCATAGGATTTGAGGGAAAATGATGAATTCCAATTTTTAGACACCTAAAAGCTAACAATGTCGTGATAATCCCCAGCTCTTTGATTTGATCTTTTAACAGCGTCAAATAAGAGGGTTGAGGATGGATTTGATATGTTAGCGTCTCCTTATCCTCTCGGCCTTTTTGAAATGTCAAGTTCAAAGATGCAGCACGGGCGCCTTGATCTGTCAGCTAAGACGACTTGGGGAATCAACCCGGAGACTCCTGAGTGTCCTGCGACAGGCTCGCCTTTGTGACAAGACGAGTACAAATTGCATGTTATTCAGTCTGACAATATTAAAGGAAGTAAACAGCCTTTTGATGTTTGTTCCTCGTGCTCCTGTTGGGCCTACTTAAGTCAATTACATCAGTGTTCTCACTTTAATGAAAGGTTGGCTGATCTTATTCAATTATAACACTTTCCCAAGCTGCCTATCTGATGCAACACAGTTTCAATGCCAAGTTTTCATTTGCCCCAGTAGAGCAAGTAAGTATTAGAATGCCTTGAGTGTCTAGAATGGCAACAATTATGTTTATTTTTTTGGCTCTTGTGATAAATAATTAGTCAATGACAGTATACAAATTGTGTTGAAAATTGTTACTGCGTTTGTACCCCCCTATCAAGCAGCGAAGAGGTTGCAATGCACGCTAATCTCTAATGTGAAATGCAGCCAGGAAATAAGTCAAAACTCAATTAAATATCAGCAATATAAGTTGTATTGTTTTGCACCAGAGTAAAGTTTTGAGCTTTACATAATAACTAGCCTCGAAATCCCAATTATTTTCATTGATTTATCATTGCTTGGGACTGTTTTTAAATGATAAATGTAAAATAACAAAATACATTGCAGATATGTTTACATGAAATGCAAAAAAAAAAAAATACATAAAGCAGATAGAAGAATTAATTTGACTTTTTGATCTTTATTAAGAATAAAAAATGTGCTTTTTCACACGTGAATTATGCAATCCTATATACCTCCGTTATTATTTTCATACTTATACCCTCACCATTACTGTTGAGACCAAAAAGTTAATACCAAGAATGAATTAATACCAAGATATGAATTCCAGTCCATTTCATGACTTGGATTAACTCAACAACTCATTTAACCTTTGATGCATTCTGGAGATATCACATTGGAATATATTGGAGCTCTAATCAAAATTAACATCATAAAAGCATTTTTAAAGACTACTGCAGATATCATCAGAGTGACTATTTACAGTACTTGTTGCTGTTTTGGTTAGCAACAGAGCTAGAAAAAAAAAGACACCTTAGCAATGAGTCACTGAACACTGAAAGACGAGCTGAGCACACAACTAATAAAGTTAACTGCAGAGTCGACTTTATGAAGTTTTCTGATTTGAGGCGACTTGAAAAAAGCTGGGGAAAGTGAGACCGGCTCACATAAAAGAACAAGTTTGCCAATTTCACACAGTGGCCGCTGTTCTCTCACCATGCAAAATTCTAACCATCTTTTGAACACCTGAATTTATGCCCTTTGGACAAGCTCAGAAAAGCTATACAAAAGTCAATCTCAGCCTGGAAACTTTGGAAGACAAATCAGTGAATTAAAGATCTTGATTAACGTTACTGAGACTTGCTGTAAATCTGGGGCTCTTTTAACAATATGGCTTTATTCCAGCGACATGTAGAACAACAAAGGTATGCACAACAACGCTAATGTAGCCTTTAACAAGCCAAGGTGTCTGGAAGAATTTAAATCCTGTCCATATCAGTGTTCCGGCCCTCCGCTGGGCAGCAGATGCCAACCTGGCTGGAGGCCGAGGAAGCCCATGGCGTCATGAGTCCTCCAGCACTTCAGGCGACCTTGCAGAGTCAGAGTCGGTCTTACTCAGTCAGCATTTTTGGGCTATATTTGGCCAAGGTTTATAAAAATATTTCTGTAGGATTATAATACATTTCATTTGTTTTTGTGTTTTTATTTCTGAACTGTACTGTAAATGACAAGGCATATTAAAAAAAAAAAAAAACATAGTCTGTTTACTGTGGCACCTCATTACTTATTAAAAGTAGCTCTGGATGGGGTCTGTTTCATCAATATGAATGCATATTATTTGACTAGTTGGACATACACCACAGTTTAAACACTCGGGACACACTATGAGTTGGTTAAAGGCAATCTGCTACTTCATCTACTTTATCATGTCTCTGATGTCTTTCTTTTTTTTTAGTCCAAGAAAGGTAAACAACCACTAATCACGCACAATCAACAGGCTTAGCTGACTTTTCTTTCAAATCTCCATTCTTCAATCGAGGGGAGGAGACAGAACCCCCGAAGGTAGATTCCTAACACTAAACCTGAGCCGCAAAAGGTGGATCACATTCCAGCTTTCATCAGGCCCGTTTTCAAAAGATATTGGCCGTGTCCAGCAGGCGCTAAATCATCCAAGAAGTCCTGTCTGTGACTAAATCCTGATTGTGACTCATTTTGTGATTCTTATCAGAGAACAAAGCTATCCTGTTCCATCTCAAGAATACCCCCAATTTGGTCAGGTGTACGGCACTGTGGTTTAATGCAAATAAACCAGGAACCGCTATCAACTACAGAGTAATGCTTTTAGTATCTTAATTGACATAAAAGTCTAAAAAGACATTTATCGATCTATGACTTGGCCATATTGATCTGAGCATTTCTTAAAGCCCTTAAAACGTTTACTATGCCTCGTTTCTTTTTTGCCATCATGGAAGGAGTAAAGAAAAGCAAATTGTCTTGTTTAGATCAGGGTTCTTCACTCCTGGTAATTGAGGGTTGGTCTAGATGTTTTCACTGTCTCCCTGCTGAAAAACACCTGATTCAAATGATCAGACAATGAGCAAGATCTGCTGAAGAAGAATAATGATTCTGATCATTTGAGTCAGGTGTTTTGCAGCAGGGAGACATGCAAACATCCAGGACCAAAAACATTCAGGACACCAGCCCTTGAGGAGCAGGAGTGAAGATCCCTGGTTTAGATCATGGGTCTTCAATAACAGGATCAGATTTTGATCAGAATCTAGATCTCATTGATCCCACTGATCAGAGGCCAATAATATAAAAAGTGCAATTTTTGTGATTCACGGTAATCATTCCCTTTTCACATCATTAGGATGGCAAAAATATACTTTCATGACACAAACAAACAAACACTTAATCCTTAAAAAGAATACTCTGAGTATTTACAATGAGCTCATCAACATGTCACCAGTTTCATCACATAAACTGGGGAGACTGTATTTACCCATTTTCATTTCCTCTCACTTGGCTGCATTAAAGACAGGATTGTCATGATTTATAACCATGATGCGAAAGAATGTTACAAAGAACAGACAGTCTGCAGATATTGTAAATCAACAGTTGCCGGTGAGATTCCTCCACCAGGTTATTGTTGTTTTTTTTTGTCTCTCTTAGTTTAGTGCTCTAGAGACACACTTAAAGAGATTAGCCCTCTGGGGAAACTGCCAAACAAATGCCTTGAAACTGATAAGTGAGAGACAAAAATAATTAGAGCCGCACAATGAATCAGCTAAAGGGGGAAGTACCCCCTCGTAACATGATAGGTGACATAAATCTGATAGTGATGGTCGAGCCCACAGGGTTACCAAAACATTTAGAGACCGAACCTGTGCGTGATATCATAAACGGAAGAATGAGATTACTTTAAGAACGACAACATGAGGAAAAGCTAATTAAGAATGTAAACCAAGAGATGGCTGTGCAGTTTACAGTAATGATGGGATTAATCAGTGGGGGTGAAAACAGCCAGCTAGCTATAGCATATGTGGGATTTGTGGCAGAGCACAGCTCATTAGCACAATAGGAAAACACTTTGGTTAGCCTCGGGGCACTATGAATATTCATGTGCACATGCAGTATCCACACTTTTTGACTTCAAAGACAGTGTTCGGGATCGCGTCATTTTTAATTTGACAACAGATGCTGACGATGGTGCAGTGATGGGTGCACAACTGGCACTGTGCCAGACATAGGAAACTTTAGGAAATAGTTTTCAGGTTCATAAATAGACAATTAATAAATTCCAAAAGAAGTTCTTAATGTTTACTGAAAACGAGCATAAATCATGTTCATTATGTTGGCTGTTGGTTTACATATCGAACTGATATTGCCTTTGATGGATAAGATAAGAAAAGTGCATATGGTTTACAATGGTTAGAGCACAACTGATTTACAGAATGTCCCATTGGTTGTTCGAGCAACCACACTAAAGCTGATTTTTGCATCATTAGACATGTGCATGTCTACATCAAAAGTTTAAGAAAGAGGGATGATTGATATCACCTTTTTTCAGATTGCTACAAGTATGGGTACTCAACTTTTGTGTAGTCCCTGATACCACTAATACTTTTGATACACAAAAACCAAACTACCACTACTTTCTTTATTCTACATTTCTGTGCTATCTGCACAAGTTGTGACTTTTCGCAAAATAATACTAATGGTGATTAATGACTATTGAGTACGCTTTTTTCCTTAAATGTAACAGAAGATATTTGACTTTCTACTTTGTTACTTTAGTCACTACATCCTGTGGAAACCTAATCTGGCACATAAATATATTTTTACAAGCTTTTTTACAGACTTCAGGTTCATTCTGGTCACTTTTCACTCTTTAACACCAACAGGGAGCAAAAGCTATCAGATGACTTGCCATTCCTTGAAACAAAGATGATGTCCAAGGGGATGCCCGGAGCAAATAAAGTGGAGACGGCTCAGTGGCATTGGCTTTGTCCCGTGAAGAAACATGCCTCATATTCATTGCAAGGGATCTGACTTCAAGAAAGAAGTGAAACTCTTGGCCGCTGACATAATGCTTCTGGGGGTCATGTTTCACAATTCTAAAGCACTCAGGATTTAGGAGGGAATATGCTCTTTTCCAGCCAGCCGGAGCGACGACAGTTTTGCCTCAACTCAGCAGCAACCACCAGTGATGATTGACTCCTTTGTGTAAAACATTCCAGCAGTGGAAGTTAATATAATTACTCTGCAATTCCAGTTTTAAAAAAAAAAGTGTGTGTGTGTGTGTGTGTGTGGGGGGGGGGGGGGGTGTTTGTCATCCAGGTTATTTAGTTATAAGAGTGTGTGCCAATGTATATGTGTGTGTGGGGTGAGACAGGGGCGATTGTAGGGCAAGATCAATGAGATGGTTCTGCACTCTGACAGGTGAAAAGCACCCAAAATCCATGTTTTGTTTTTTGTTTTAGAGGGCCTATAACATGATATGTTATACTTTCCACAGTCTAATATGTGCATTTTTGTCTTACATTTGCCTCATTAGCGATTTAAATTCTTATAAAATATAAGTTTTATAGTACTGATATCCCTAAGGAGGAATTAAAATGTCTTGTTTGCCGAGACCGCACCTCATATCGTGTGCCTGTCTCGCCCCCTTCAAGACGCATTCAATGCCGGCAGGCAAGGAATGTTTATAAATGCATCGATGAAGAAAAAAACACTTTGGGAATATTCAAGGTGAGAAATCAACATTGGAACATGGTTAAAAGCTCCAAAAGCTTAATGTTATTCCCTTTAATACAGGCATGTCCAAACCCAGTCCTCGAGGGCCGCCTATCCGGCATGTTTAGGAGGTTTCTGTCCTCCAAACACACCTGATTCAAATGATCAGCTCATCAGCAAGCTCAGCGAAAGCCTGACAACAAACCTGATCATTTGAATCAGCTGCAATGGATGACGGAAACATCAAAAACATGCAGGATAGGTGGCCCTCGAGGACCGGGTTTGGACATGCCTGCTTTAATAAAATGATCATGTAGGGCTCCAAGTTGCAATAATATACCAAGCCTCATCAGCAAGTCAGAAACAGTGCCATTTGGCAATTTTAAAATTGGGCATGTTTTTGTAAGTCCAAGTGATGAAACAGTTAACTCCAATAAATGTAAAAAGTATTGAAAAGATTTACCCAATTAACAAACTTACGAGTAACCAAAGCTGAATTCAGGAGAGTTCATATTAGAGTTCATACTAAGGCCAAACAAATAGTGCTAATTAGGACGTCACATTTTTGTTCATGAAGGGTAATGTAAAAAGCTACGAAACGACGGGCACTGCCATTTTGTGTCAGGTTTTGCACCAAATTCGGCCGCGTAAATGTGATCCTTAATGTTTATTTAGTAGGGATGCGATAAGAGCACGCACGATTAGAATAACATAAGATGTCTTGTCCCTACACAGCACAAGATCATATTTTTGAAGGAGACACAGGGGAATGTGCTGTGTGTTACTGCTCTGTATGACAGTAACACATGCCCTGAAATGTTGTGAAAAACTGAGACGTTTCAAAATAAACCTTACCAAACCAAATAATATACTGTATGTATTTAACTTTTTATTTTTAAGTTCTTCCCAGATGTATGTTGGAATAACGGTGTCTAGACTCTTCTAGTGCACAAACTGTTCATTCTTCCCTTGACTTGCGACTATTGATATACACAACACAGCGAGACAACACGTTCAATCGCCAATTCAGAAAACCAAAAAAAAAAAAAAAAAAACTTAATTACGGTGACATTTTATTGGAGCATTTTTATTGTAGCTAGCAAACAGCAATTGTGCCCCGAAGAGCAGTCGCAATATTTTTTAAGAGGCAGTTTTATAGGCGAAAATGACTGCACACTTTGACGCTGACATCCCAAAACGGTTGCTGTTGCTACTGTTCACTTTTGAACATGCCAGGCTCAGTCAAATGTGTCCTCAATGGGCCTGACATCACTTTGTTTTATGAAAAAAAAAAAAAAAAAAAAAAAAAAAAATATATATATATATATATATATATATATATATATATATATATATATATATATATATATATATATATATATATATATATATATATATATATATATATATATATATGGAGAGCGTAGTCTAAAATTTCAATTTACATTTAAGATGAAAAAAAAGTTAATCTTCAAAAACTAATTATAAAATGTGGTCATTCATTATTCAGTGGAAATACGTTATTTGGTCTTTTGTGTACATAATTGTTTTTCACCAAACAAAATTATGTACTTTTTATTTTTCTCCAAATGCTAAAACACTTATTTTGTCTTGTTCTTGTGGACACAAGCTCGTGAGACATCTCATCTGATGGGATTTCTGTATCGTTCCATCACTACATTTAACCATTTGATGAATCATTTATATTTAATTCCTGTTTTATGTGACTTTAAGCAGGTCAATATCTTCATAACTATCAATATTGTTTCAGTTTTTTTTGTCAGTCTTCAATTCAATTTTAGATCAACTTTTGGGTATAAACCAAGGTTACCAGTATGCGGTTTTTGTGTTAACCTGTTGCCTAACTAACAAATGAGTTAATTTGCAATTAAAATGTCTTGGTTAGCACATTCACACTTGATGGAAGTAATAGTACTGCTCAGTTAGGATCCGAAGCATTTAAAGCTCATTAACAAGACTTTTCATTTGAAGCTGGTCCAACACGTGGGTGGTTTTACAGATGGAACCCTGTAAAAGGCTAAGGGTTTGCTATTTCTTTTATTCCAGCCTCCACCTACATTCATTATGTTCATTCCAACATTTATTCTTCGATGTTCCTTAATATTGTCTGCCTCCGGAGCTAAGTAAACATTCCCAGGCTCATTAACTGCACTCAGAAAGCCAAACAATCCAAAAATACGGCATAGCAAGGAGGGGCATGAGTGATGTGTGCCAAGCCACAGAGGATTTTTTTTTTTTTTTGGGGGGGGGGGGGGGGGTCACGGCTCAGAAAAGGCGGGAAGGTCCCACACTTTTGTGGTGTCCGGTTTATGTGTAACCTGAGTATGGGGCCTCATGCGACAGTGTGGAACGTCAGATGTGCACAGCTGCCAGTTAAGCTCTGTTTGCTGGCTGAGGAAGAGAAGGTGGGAGAGGCCTCTTAATGAAGGAGGGTGGGTTTTTTTTGTCTTGCACTGGTGGGACTTATGCCAAGAATTGGATGGCAGCCCAAGATGGTGCCATGTGTCCCACAGATGGGCCCTCCAAATATGAAAGGACGTCATGTACAGATGGCCTCTTTTGCCGACGACGACTTGAGATGAGTAGTCGAGCCGAACCCGGCGTATGCTGAAATGCGGCTAATGAAAGTCCTTTAAGTCAATGGTTGTCAATCTTTATTTCAATTACCGTATTTTCCTGACTATAAGCTGCCGCAGCAAAATATGAGCCAAAAAAAAAAAAATTGTCTTGGATAAGCTGCACTGGACTATAAGCCGCAGGTAATAACATCAAATCTTTATGCAAAAAGATGGTATATGAACTTTATAAAAAAAAAAAATTAGTTTTTTTTTTTTTTTTTGTAATTTTCTGCCAACATCCTCTCTTTAACAGACTGATCATGCCTGCATGTTTAGTCCCAACATATTTATAGAAAATGGATGGATGGACATTTTCAACACTAACAGAATACTGTTGGTTAAATACCAGTCCAAAATCAAAATCAACACTTCAACAGCTTTTTTTTGGCTACCTTTGTTTGATACTTTTTTTTTTTTTTAGCAAACATGAAAACACTTTCCATATAATTCATATATACAATCATAAATACAAAAATCAAATCATATAAACTGTGTACTGTATATAAAATTTACACATCACAAATTACCCAAAATGTTATGGATTCTCTTATTCAATTTAGACATACAGTATATAGCTTTTTAATGCTATATTTTTAAAACTTTTTCAGTTCTATTTCATAGTTGTTCCATAAATTGACACCTCGAACAGATTCACACATTTGCTAGCTGGTGGCTAGCAAAAAAAAAAAAAAAAAATACCTCCCAAAAAACACAGATGAGCTGCACTGGACTATAAGCCACAGGGCTCAAATCATGAGGAAAAGGTCGCGGCTTATCGTCCGAAAAATACAGTATGTACTTCCAGTGAAATATGTTTTCAGCCAAATTGTCCCTAATCAGTGCAAAGCATTTTTGAATCTGGGAAAAAATGAGTACAGTGCTGTTTCATCTGCGTATAATTTATTAAAGATTGAAACTGCACTTGTGGTAGTATTTTATTCAGCCAATTCAGAAAATAGATCATGTAACGTCAGCTCTTTTATTTCTTGCTCATCCACAGAAAAATGGTGTTACTAACGATGATGCACATCCATATAAAACTCAAGAAAATAAAGGCCTACAACATTTTGCAAAGGAATAGCTGTAACTCGATTTAACAATGAGTTGTTCATATTTCAATTGATTTGCACTTAATTTGAAACAAAAAATGTACTCTTCTTGTCACAACATAAAAAGGATTCAATTAGAGGTGCTAATACGTGCAGAAACCCTGTTAAAATCCCATGTACACGCTGAAGTGCCTTCACATTACCCCGAGGAGAACCACTGCTTTAAATGTAAAGTAATAGCGTAAAGATCACATTGAGCAAGCAGAGAAATAAAAATTGCTGGGTGAATATAGGTCTTCCTTCAAAATGACCTGTCATTGGTTTAATAAAAATGTTAGGTATCAAAGTACCAGTTGCATTGGATACTTGGTATCAGTGATTACTCAAGAGTTGAGTAATCATACTAGCAACAACCTGGAAAAAAACGTCATTTCAAATACCCCAAACATTAACAATGATAGACATTTTTTGTGTTTTAACTAGGGCTGCACAATTAACAGAATTTTAATCATGATCACAATATTGACTGCCACAATTAATTGAGCCGATCGTAGACGATTTCAAAATTTAAAAAGCCGGCGATGTACATGCCAAATCAAGCACTTTCAGTCCTCCTACCACCAGGGGGCAAAAACAAGGTGAAGACTTCATTAAGATTAAGAAATCGCAAGCGAGCAAATCCTGCAAAAAGGGCGGAAGCTTGGCTTATGCTTGACGCTTCTGCGAGTTCCGCGGGGTTCGATGCGTCAAAATGACATCATTTTGGCAACCAAGCCCCTTCGCGTGGTACTCGCGCTGGCCAGATTTGACGCAAAGCCTACCTTCCCAAACTTCTTCACCGCGTGGAAGCGCCGGGCAGAAGAGATAGCTAACGAACTATTGTTCATGGAAGTTCGCCAGTACAAACAACTTCATGATTCAGCTGAAAAGGACTACCGTGACCGAAATACATCAATACCTCCTGGCGAGCTTGCACACTGAAGAGAGATGAGGAGTCTTAAAAATAAGCTTGGAAGAATTTCGATCATGTGAATTTACTAGGATTCGCTACCTGTTTTGTTTGTATGCTGTACCCATTTACTGCCACCAGTATAGAAGAATATCGGCTAACTGCGGGGAAAACCTATACCGAGTATAAGGTGCTGCAAAACGCGTGCCGGTGAGATTTCGCACTTCTTTTTACAGCACAGAGCGTTCACGTGCCAGGCATAAACCAGGCCTAAGCTATGATCACACCAAACGCGAAAAATCGCGTTGCCATGCTCATTCGTTCTGCTTTCGATCGCCAGGTGTTAACTGTCGGCATTTAGTTTGTTCAAATATTCGCGTGAGGGGTGGAGGTTGAGCTTGTGCACTTTACAGTGGATCCAGAAGGGAGAACACAGCTGAGAACTTTCACATTTCTGGGATTTAGCAGAGCCAATGTTTTCTCCTACAGCACCTTCTTCTATTTTACATTGCTGTGTCCCTCGCTTTGCAGCAATACTCGTCTGACAGAAAAAAAACTTTCAATGTCACAATCAAGTGGCTGATACTGTGCTAAATACTGTACTGTCAATGCTGCACTATCCCTATCTTGGCACAATAACTAGAGTTGCATGCTGCACGTAACAGTTATCCCAAGTTCCCCCTCTGCCATTCTACAAGCTAGGTGAGTACTCTTGCTTGGTTCTGTTTTTGTACTGAACGCTCAGCTGGCCATGTTGGGTGACCGAAAACCAGCCAAGCATGACATTTCGACCGCTAAGTGCATACTCGCTTCAAATGATTCTGGTACTTTTGTACTGTTTCTTGCAAAAAAAACTTTTAAGGCTGTTGTAGGTGTTGTTACAGGCCTGTTGTTGTAGTATGTGCTTGGTTCTAAGTAGGCTCCAGCAAGTACATTAACTGTGTTGCACTTGTGTGCCAAGTTTTTGCCATAATTATTATTTCCTTTATTTATTTATTTTTTTTTTTTTTTGAAG
>NC_142386.1:13292683-13305183 GCF_059441005.1 Hippichthys cyanospilos | reverse complement strand
TGCAGGCGCCCCGCTTTTAGTGTCGGTGATGTGGTTTGGTGCGCAGACGGATGTGAACAAAAATAAGTCATTTTTCGGATGACACCAACTGCTGTCGTCATCCCAGCATAAAAGCATGACAGGCCTATAGCAGAACTGTGGAACAAATGGAGCAGCTTTTCCTCCAGTCCATATTCCCATTACAGGTGTGAAGTTGCAAAGTGATAAAACAATATAACAGAGACCAAGGAACAAGGTCTTGTTTTTTTTATCGTCACAGTAAAACTAAAGATATGAGGTTAAAATGACTGTAGAACACATTATCTTTTCAAGTCTTTTTTTTTTTTCTGATTATACCTCAGAAGGTTGAAAATTAGCTTGAGGACTTGCCCGCTTAATGCAGCCTGCATGTTTTGTTGTAATGTATATTAATTTATGTCACCCATTCCCGCATGTACATCCTCCCGGTGGCTCTCTGCCCTCGGCAAACACTGCACAATTTGTCCGCACTGCAAACGGCGGCTGTGTTTTCCTTGGACGTCCCAACAAGCGGCCGCCTGTTCCTAAAGAAAACATGAACGGTGGACACAAAAAACCCGCCCACCCCTTCCCTCCCCTGGCTGCGCTGCTTTGGCCAGACGGAGGGATCTAGTAAAAGAAAAAAGAGGTGCAAGCAGGAGGGAGGGGGAGGTGGTGGGCCAGCCCCTCTGACCAGCTCATGTGTGAAAAGGAGCCATTGTGAGAGGGCCTCATCAGACTGCACTGACCTTACACACACACACACACTTATCCTGATGCAGGTTTTGTGTTCTGTCGCTTTAAATATTGACAAACCTAATAATGTTTATGATCGGGATGCTCCCATCGTGTTTAAATGCTCGCCAACAGCTGTTTGGCACGTCAATTAGTAACCCGCTATTTCCATCACGCTGACGTCATGTTCTTGGAAGGAATGTGCAGAGTTGTTGCTCCACGTCAGAACGCTTCTTCTTTGTCACCGCTCCTCATCTGTTGTTGGTTTTTGTTTTGTTTTGTGTGTGTGTGTGTGTGTGTGTCTTTCCAATACACGTTGGTCACCCTGACAAAACAGTCTCAACTTTTTAAAATCGAGACTTGATCCTGTTTACTCGTACTTAATACTGGTTGTCGTGGATCTGTAAAAATTATGATTATTACAGATTAAAATAGTTCCTTGTTGACAGTGAAGCTTTCCCAGGTAATGAGTTACATGTTATTAACAAGCAACAGAATTACAGACAATTACATGTAGTGCAGTGGTTTTTGTTAGACTGCTGCCCATCGACTCAAAAAAACACCTTCGGGAAACCTCATTTACAACGTGACATAAGTGGACGCTCACTGCAGGAAGGTGGTGCTATATTGGTCCACCATGTTTAACAGTGGAAGTAGTTAAAGAAAAAAACATGTTGCTTAACCACCTAGCGTTAGCGTTAGCGTACATTGAAGCGGACCCACAGACGCTTTTTTTTTTTTTTTTTTTTTTTAAACCTACAATGGCTGAAGAAGAGCAAAACGGAAATTGAACCGACACGACTTTCAGCATTGGCGTCCATGTCAATACAAAAGGATTTATTATTGGAAATGAAACGGGAAAACAAACTCGACAAGCAAGTCATGAAAGTCTGAGGAAAAAAAGAAGAATGGATCTTGTACCGAAATAACTTGGGGACAGCCGTTTCGGGGAAGTTAATGTTTTTCTCATTTTTTGTCATATTCATTATATATGTATACTCAGACAGACATCTTTATCTTCAAGGTGACACATCTCCTCAAAGAGAGTGGCACAGCTGAGGAGCACAGCCTGGATAAGGAGGCCCGCAAGTGGGCCAGTCGGGTGGCTCGAGAGTACAAGAGTATCATCCACACACAACAGGTGATACACAAACACAATATGGTTCATAAAGTATAGAACAAGTCCAATTTATCTGTCTATGGATTCACTGTAGGTCTGGAGGCGACTGGCAGCCAGTCAAGAGCAGAGCACGTACCAACATATTCACACATTCTTTCATAAGTTTGTTGTAGTACAGGACAACGTCATACACAACACGGCCAAGGACAAAACCTTTTGACTGAGGCAGAGTTGGTTTCTACTTTTCCTACAGTGTCATACAGGTCAAGTTAACTATTAAAGAGCGCTTAAAATAGTCCAACAATTGAGCTCACTGATAACACATAAAGGGCAAATGATGAAAATATACAGGTGGGAGGAGCATGGTGGGACTTTCTGGTACTGGCGTCACTCTAAAGGTCAGAGCCAAGTGATTGCTGACCTCATCTGGGTTTTTTTTTCCCGGAAAGCTAGTGTCAAACATTAACCCAGGAAATGAGTCACACTCTTATGAGCACACACGATGGAGTGATTGCTGTTTTTAACTATTATTGTCATACTTTGTTTTTTTTGTTTTTGTACAGGTCTTGGAGGATTATGGGGCTCAGGAGAGCTCTGAGCAGAACATCGGCGAGCTGGAGGCCAAGATCGAGGTGGCGAGGCAGAGTCTGCGTAGGGCAGAGGTAATTCCTTTACCAGTGTCCTTCAGTGTCAATTTAACACTAAAGCACCACCTTCTGGTTAAAGGGCAAAATCACAACTACAGAGACAAACATAGATCTTATTCATTTTTGGTTGAACCCAAATTATATCAAGGCCTTTAAATTACTTTTTTAATTTATTTCTTATTTTGCAGAGAAGTTTTGCAACTCATTGGCTTAATTTGAGAAGCAACGTTGTAATCTTGTAAGGCGTAGCAACAGTTTTTATTAAACAGTAATACCGTTATATGAATTATTATTATTATTATTATTATTGTTGTTGTTGTTGTTGTTTAATATATCATGGGCCTTTTTTTTCATCTGAGTTTGTAATGCCTAACTGCATTTGAAAGCATCGTACGTCTCGCCTTGAGCCGTGTCGTGCAGTGTCAACGTATTTGATGAGTGGTTTCTTTGCATCCTAATTTAGTGATTGAATATGATTCTTTAATGTGGTGCATTCATTTTTGTAGTAATGTAATGTGATGGCAATAATAGTAAATAAATCTAAATAACGAAGGAGTCTGGAAGATGAATCAAGCTACAGTAATTGGAACATAACCGCCAGTCTGAGTAAAAACTTCAAAATAAAAGCCTGCTAGGCTATTGCATTAACATCCATGTATTACTTTTGTGCGTCCATTTGATTCAAATAATTCGCTTCTCTGCTATTTCAGCAAAAGCCTGACAACGATCTGTATCGTTTGAATTAGGTGTTTTGGAGTAAGGACTGAGTTTGGACACCCCTGTTCTATGCAAAGGCCAAAGGTTATGGTGCAAACGGCAATGCAAAACCACTTATTTCGAGCTTTGGTTTTGTATGTATTTTTGTAGTATGCACAATTTAAAGATTTAGTTGACCACAGTCATATTTTAAGATCATATTCAAGTTTTTTATGTAAAGTGTGTATATCTGCATTCAATCTAAGAATGGTGTATCACAATTGCATTTAGTCTACAATCTATTCCAAAACATCCATCCATCCATTTTCTATTGCCGCTTATCCCCACAGGGGTCGCAGGCTTGCTGGCGCCTATCTCAGCTGGCTTCGGGCAGTAGGCGGGGGGGACACCCTGAACTGGTTATTCCAAAACATTTGTCATTAAATATATTACAATTAAAGTGGAAAGTAATCTTTTTTTTTGTAACTAAATCTTTTTTTTTTTTTTTTTTTGTGCATGTTTTGCCATATAAATTTTGGGACATTAATGTGGGCAAGTGGTAAGTAGAAAACAGATGGGCTGATTATGGAAAATTACATCAGTAAATATTGATAAGGATGGATAACAATCTTTTATGATATATTAGTATATTAAAATTAATTTTACACCACATTTTATTGAGCTCAATTGGAAACACACAACGTTGTTGTCTTCTAATTTCAACAAAAAATTCTCATAGGAAATGATGGAATTAAAAATAGTTTGGTTCAGGCTATTTAAGGCATTGTTGGCAAAGTAAGGCTTCCCTATCTTAAGTTATCTAATTAGAATAAAAGTAAAATTGGAAATTGCCGGCTTGCATTTATGCAGGGAACACGGAGGTTTTAAGTCAGTCTTACCTGTGTTTTTTTTGTTGTTTTTTTTAATGGTTAATAACCATAAAAAAAGGCAAAGAAGAGATATGATAACCATTGGTTATCCTTTCTCTTCTACGCTGAACCAAAATGCATTGATCTGAAATTTGGTGAGACTTGCTGACATTTTGTGGATTATTGGATTTGTGCTGCTCCACTAGACTGTAAAGGCGAAGGCCGAGGCCCGTCTGGACCTGTTGAAGGAGGCCGGCGTTGGGGTGGAAATGTGGCTGAAGAGTGCTATGAACCAGGTGATGGAGGAGCTGGAGAACGAGCGCTGGAACAACCTCAGTGCCCACGATCATTCACTCTCCGTAAGACCTGACCTCCATTTCACTTTAACACCTCACTCTTATTACGGCAGCCGCTCAATGTATTTGTCTCATTCCGTAAGGGAACGGCCGACTTGGAGCGTGAGGATGAGGAGGAGACTGAGGACAGCTGCGAAGTGTTGGATGACAGCAGTTCCAGTCCTTCCAGCACATTGAAAAACTACCCCCTCACTTGCAAAGTGCTCTACTCTTACAAGGTGGGACCCATCATCTCAATTTGGGATTAGCCAAGCACAACTACGATGACAGAGAATTGGAGTCTGAAAAAGTTCATCCCGTTTATCTGATGATTGTTGTCTTCAGGCATCTCAACCAGATGAACTGACCATCGAGGAGCAGGAAATCTTGGAAGTCATCGACGACGGTGACATGGAGGACTGGGTGAAGGTATGGTTTGTTTGTTATTCTAGCTCAAAGTTCTATTTTGTCATCTTTTATGGTATTTTTTATCTCTCTAGGCCCGAAACCGTAGCGGCCTGGTTGGTTATGTCCCAGAGAAGTATCTGCAGCTTCCATCCTCCAACAGCCTGCTGACCATGCTGCAGTCCCTGGCTGCGCTGGATGCTCGCTCCCACTCCTCCAGCAACTCCACTGAACCCGAAAGTGAGCTTCCCACCGGCTCTGTCAACGGAGACTCCAGTGGTAAGGCGTACTGAAAGACCCTTCTATAACTGCAGATAAACGTGAAATGATATGGACATTTCATATCACTCTTATTCCTAGCCAAATTTTCAGCATTGTCTGTATTAGCATAATATTGCTGAAAAAACTTCAAAACCCCCAAATCATAGATGCCTGCACCACCAACCTTATGTTCTATTTGATTTTAGAAATTGTAAACAGTGGTCAACAAAGTTGGTCATATAATACTGATGTAGCCATTATAGCAGTTAAAAGATTTCATGCATAATTATTGGATAACTAAATATTTTTAAATATACTATTAATACCTTTAAAAGCACATTTTTCCACTTGCTGTCAACTGAAAGTGACATAATGAGCCTTATAATTGTGATCAGGCGCAGGTCTGTGGATTGGCAAAACCTGGATGGGGTTGGGGCCAGACCAACATTTGGCAATTTAGTAGTCAAGCGCAGCTTGGCGCAGATAGATGGTAGGCGGTGCGCATCAAAGCAGCCGGCTTCCATCATGCAATCAGAGCGGCCCCTCCCTATCCCTGTAAATATGTTGCACTTGACTCGCTCAGAAATTCTAGATAAGGTAGTGAATGGAAGGACACCCAATTTCACCTGAAAAGAGTCCGCAAGTAGACCTTGTCAGGTTTAAGATGCCAAATTCGGAGGGTATCACAGCTGTTGTGAACAAAACACTGAGCACACCGAGAAACCATATGTTAGACTGAGAGCCAAGGGCAACCTAATGAAGATCCCTAAAAAATGTCATTTAATTTATTTGAATTTTGTCAAGTTGGTACACACACATGTCTTTTAAATGTATACATTAATAAATTGAGATCATAAAATGTTTTTATGTTAGTAATTATTTTCTATTTCTATTCTACAATGCCCAGAAATGCGCAAGGCAATCTACCAAATTCCCAAACATAGAAAACGAGACCTTCTACCAAATTAACACCCACTATGTTCAAGGCTCAGGTTCACCCGTTTTCGGGGTTTGATCATGTGACATTTGCAAGATGAGCCCTGATTGGTTGTTACCTAAGCACATGTGATGTTCTTTTCAGTCAACACCGAAAATGGTAATTTTTTTTCTTTAAAGTTTCATTTGTACATAAAAAATAATGACACTATCAAATGAATTATCAACAACATAATAACTTTTTTACCAATTAAATGGCTAAGTATGTAAGGTATCTCTTCAAACACATTATGGTTATTTCAGTGGTAGTTATTAAGCTTGGAACAGAAAAGCACAGCTAACCGTTTATCATTTTTTTTCCCTTCCAGTGTCATTTGCCAAGGCACTGTACGATTACGCTGGCCAGACAGACGACGAGCTCTCGTTCCCCGAGGGCGCCATCATTCGCATCCTGAGCCGGGAGACCCACGAGGATGATGGCTTCTGGGAGGGGGAGTTCAACGGCGTGGTCGGCGTATTCCCCGCCGTCCTGGTAGAGGACCTGGCCGACGGAGCAAGCGAAAACGACGACGGGCAGAGCGATGGTGGCGCCACTCGGGTAGAATTTTGCTGTCTGGTTTGATTAAGTAATACAGCAGCCGCTTAAGGCATCAGAGCAGTTAAGATTTTTTTTTTCTTTTCCCCTTCTTGTTTCAGTCCTCCGTCGGCACACCAGCTCACTGTGAGCGCTCCCCTCACAGCCCCTTTGTTTCGGGGCCGCTCCACAGCAGCCCCCTGCATACGCCTACAACGTCACCCCAGTCCAGCCCCTGCAGCGCCACCGCCTTGCCCATTGGACGGCCACCCGCCTACCACAACGGGCACCACCGAGCCCCTCCCGCCACACCGCACAAGAGCCCCTTTCACAGTATGTCTCATCGTATAGTAAAGTCATTAAAAGCCTTGTCTACACACTGTTTAACCCCCCCGTGTAAAAAAAAAACTTTTATCCCCTTATTGAAAAAAAAAATTCTGCTACACAAATTCGCATAGTGTGCTTTTTTTCATTTACAAGAATGCGAAGTCGCTAGGCCACAGTAGTGTCGCCAAATTCTGTCCAATCAGAAAGAACTTCCACCTCTTAACCACTGCTGTCTTTGGGTGAAAATGTAGTTGAGTGATGATGTAAATCTCCTGCTTGTGTTTGCTACATGCAAACGTGGGGACAGAGGATATGGCAAATCTCCACTTTGGCCCGAGTTTTTGAGATAATCGTTTTTGATTTTTTTTTTTTTTTTTAAAGCTCAGATACATAGAGCAAATAGGGCAAACCAGTGACATTTGCCGCCATGTGGAGACCTTACCAAAGTGGAATGCTCTCAGAATCAAATCTGATAAATGTTAATTTGTGTCACTAGGTCCTGCGCAAGGCTCCCCGCAACCTCCCCAATACCCAGAGAGCGGATCTGGCACCATCCGACCTGTGAGTCACAATTGGTGTCTTTTTCACTGTCTGTACGATTTCATATATGATGAATATGTGATGCATTTTCACAACATTAGGCTCATGTCTCCAAAAATGAATATTCTATTTCTACACGTAATTCCCTTTGAAATTATATAATAGTACAAGGTAATGTACGCGGAGACGCAAATGCTGAAACTAATGTTGCAACAAAAAAATCATTTGACATTTCAATGCTTTATTTTTTGACAGCTGAATATTATGTGTCGAAAAGCTCTAAAAATCCTCTGACACGTCTAACATCTCCTCTCATTAAACTCACGGACGTCCTCCACTCCCTGCTCGTCATTTGCGCAAAGATTTGAGCAAACATTTGGTTCATTACTCTTCCTCATGTAGTCATCTTCGGACCTGTCCAATTTATTTGAAATGGAGGTCTTTGGAGATGATTTGCTGATCATCTTACTTGGGATGTTCTTTACCCAAGTGTTATGAGATGAGTGCGTGGAAGGTTGCCCTTTGCTTTTTCTCCCCTCACCTGCCGACATCCATGCTGGTTTCTTCAAGCACACGTCTTAAGGCTGAGGGAGACAAGTCAAGCTGTCTTTTACTTTTCATAATAATGTCAAAGGCCACCAAAAAATGATCCACGCAACCTTGTTAACAACAAAGGGGCAATTAGGTGACACTTGATGAAAGTGCATTTTGCAATTTTCTGTGCAAATGCTCTAAAACGGATGCATTCTACAGGTATCCCTCGTTTTTCGCGCTTAATGGGGACCGGAATCCCCCCGCAAAAAATGAAAACCCGTGAAGTAGCGCCCCCACTTTTCAAATTTAAAAAATCAAATAAATAAAAAACCCTTCCCAAGATTTATTTTCTAATAAAATGGTATTTCAAGTGTAAATTCTCTAGTGTTATCATGTACGGATCTGACTTTAATTCAACGTCCAGGCCGCTGCTAATATGACCGCAGTTGTGCGAGACTTCAAAGGAAAGGGCTCACTGTTCACTTACTGTACAATGTATAAGGTTTAATCATTTAATACTTGAGTAAACATGTGTACTGCAGTAGTTCCATGTCAGAGGAGGGCCCTTGGCAAGTGCATTTATAGTTACCTCGTCTGTTTGGCATGGAAGAAAAAAGTCACAGTGTGTCATCGCAGTACAGTATAGCCCCCCCCCCCAAAAAAAAATCAAAATCAGCGAAAGACCGAGGGCACGAAAATCGAAGCGCAAAGTAGCAAGGGATCACCACATATCGAAATGGAGGTACTGTATGTATAATCATTTTATGCCTTGTAAATGACATATTACTTATTTTGCATTCAAATTAATGTTATTCAAACATATTTGGAAAAAATTGGTCTGTTTTGAGTTACGCAGTTATAAGTTGACCCCCCAATATGGGGGTTGAAAATGAGGAAACAAAACTTGACTTGTACCTGTACTCTGAGAAATATGTTAGCTCAAATAAGTGACTAAGTTACAGCTATTTGAATGTCGCCAATTTGAAATCCCTGGTTATAAATGTGCATTGTCTACTAATGCCTAAATTTTGCACACTTAGATTAAAATTTGAACTTTTGGCTGCTGTAAAATGAACGTTGAGACCTCAAGGAGATTGTTTTTGTCTGAAATTTCTATTTTCATCAAGAACTCAAAACTAATCTCTGACTTCAGCCTTGTTTTGTGAAAACACATCACATATACAATGACAAATGAAAATTTGGAAACGTTGACATTCATATCGTCTCAAACACTTTATAAAGCCTTGCCCTCCCTTCCAATGGTGTCAAATGCACTTTTTCCCCTCCCTCACTCAAGTTGTGGGCTAGAAAAGGGCTGAAGCAAGTTAAAGACCTGTTTAAAGAAGGGTTATTTCCGTCTTTCTAGCAGCTGATGGGTGAATATTACACTCCCAGCTCACAGTTCTTTAGATATCTACTGGTGTGAGATTTTGTCAAGAAATATTTTATTCTGACGTCACCCCAGATGGATGGATGGATTGCTTGATGAGTGGCTTGAGGGGTACTCGATAGAGAGGGGCATTGTGACCAAATTATATCCAGATGGCATCCCCAAAAAATGTTGCCTCATGTTCTAAATATTTTTAATAATTGAAAAGAAAAGTGTATTCTTCCTGCCGTGGCACTAAAAAACACTGAATTAGATTTGCGTATACATGAGGGGGATCCTGTTAAAATGTCATATACTCCATGGTGTACTTTTGCATTTTAAATGGGAATATTTTGATTTGGTTCGAATCAATCCACTCGTCCGATGTCTAAAATCGTTGTGGGAAAGTGACATACCTCTGGAACATATCTCTTGAAATAAATGGGGATTCACGTGACAATTTTTAGCACCTCTCGTTTCTTACTTGTAAAACTAACAGGACTATTTTTTTCCAGGTCAGAGCTGCTCCACCGCCCCCCAAGCAGCACCCCCGGGGACAGGTGAAGCAGCGAGAGGAGGTGGAGATAACGCTGGTTTGAATGGGGGAATGGGACTTAAGAGAACGCCTCTTGGGGCAGTGCTTTTGCTGGAAGAACAAACAAACACACATGCATTTCATACCTTCAAACCCAACATAACTCCATTTTGATTTGAGCACTCTCTCTCTCCCTCCCCCCTCAAAAAATCTCAGATGACCTGACTCAATCTGTAATGAAAAAAAATCCTATTTGTTTAGGAAAAGGGGTGTGAGGCTGGTCCTGCCCCTCCAACTCAAACGGTTAAAGAAGGGAAAAGTGGCAATGATGTGAGTAGGAAGATTTTTTTTTTTTTTTTAAAGAATGGAACACTTTCTGTTTATTGCTAATCCCAAGCAATCCCAAGAGTCTATTTTCTATATTCTATTAGTGAGAAAGTGGTAGGATCCCACTTCACTGTGTTCTGTGTAAGGATGGCGCCATACCACTTTTCACGTCCGATACCAACACTGTAGCCTCGGGGATTGGCCTACATGATCCATTTTTTTTTTTGTCGCTCTAAAACAATTAATCAACCTCTAATCCATTGTCAAAATAAATGAAATTATTTTTGATCATTTGGATACCCATTTTCATTTGCAATTGTCCAAATGGACAGAATTTCAGCTTCTCAACAATTAATGTTAGCCTGTTTTCGTCATCCTCAATGAAAACAGATTGATTATCTAAAATAAAACATTTGGTTTTTACGTGAGAAAACGGATCAACATTTTTGTCTTTTTTTCTGACATGTTACTGGACCAAACCTAGTAACCAATTATTAATTTGCATCAATTGATGCATCATAACCTTGAATTAAGATGTGGAAATTTGAAAGTTTTTTTTTTCTTATTCCAATTGATCAAATGATCAACAGAATCTATTAAAATACCCATTTGAGTGCAGCACTAAGTAAAATTAGACAGATGTAATTTTCTTGATACAGACATCTACAAACACCACACCTAGATAATTGCAATCGTGGCGATAGCTTGTCTATGCTATGACATTTCGCCCTTAAGGATTGGATTGGACAGGTTCTTAAAAGAAAATATGATACTGATCCAAATGGCTGGATCAGATTCGCTACCGATCCAGTGGATTGGATCTGACTGTTCCAAGTTCTATGTCAACAGTATGCTGTAGGGCGGGCACTAATTTTGCAGGGTCTCTGTGTGAAAGTTGCCTTTGTTCATGACTGGAGGGAGCGATCCTGATTTAAAATGTATAGTGTTTGTCACACAATGAAGCACTTTTTCATGTATTTTTCGTCGTCAGTATTTTGATTGTCAACATTTCTCCTATTTTGTTTCCTAGCTATATTGGTAGGAATACTATTTCGTATTGTGTTGTTTAGCCTTAAATAACAGCCAGGGTGTCTTATAGAAAAGTTGTCATTTAAAACAGTTTACAGAGAGCTTGGAGAAGTTTTTATTCTTTCATTTCATTTTTTTAGTGTAGAATAATTAAAAAACAATTGGTTCCACTCGATTTGCGTGGTGAGTTTAAAAAAAATATCTCAGCCACGTGTCTGTTTTCTTGTTGATCTCCTTGAGATCTAAATGAATTCAAACTTATTTTTGAAGTTTGCGTTTACCCTCTTGTATTGAAATAAGGAAAAAAAGGAAAGTGTCTTTTCCCTCTTTTAGAGAAACTAACACGCTACTTTTTCCAAGTTTGGCTCGGCCGTGTTCACCGTATTAGCACTGCAGTGACTGCCCAGTGTCATATTTACACACATAAGTGGATGTTTAACAATATTTATTGTGTACAAATAAATGTGAAATAAAGAATAGCTTCAACAGTGTGTCAATGATTTAAATTTATTTGCAGAATTGACATTCATCATTGTATATTTTAATATTTCTTTACAAAGTTCATTATAATATATGTCATTGTATTTTATTGACTAAGTACTCCCTATATATTGTGATACAAATAAAATGAAATTAGGGTTAGAATTGTAAAATCAATGGATATGTATGCATTATTTAACGTTTTAATGAATGAAGGGTGTTGCGATTTTATTTTGGCACAAAACAATAGGTGATGTGACTATTAATACAACATTTAAAATAAATACTATATCGAAAACAAATACATTAATCAACATTGAGAATTCTATATTTCATTTACATTTTAAAGGGCCTATATAATAATGTTTTTCGCTATACATGGTTAAATATATGCATATAAATGATGGAAAGTTACCTTTGTCGCATTGGAAATTAAATTTACAAAATATGAGGGTTTTTTTTGTAGTGGCTGGATTTCCCACTTATCACTGAAACTCCGCCTCTCACCATGTGGCTGCCACAACCCCTTCATAAAATTGATTTAAGGCCTGCCAAACAACAACAAAAGCTAACGTTGTAGTGATCAGTAATGGGAGTCTGAGGCAGAGGGAATGAAGAATCGAAAAAAGGTGTTTTACTGATTTTTAAATAAACTGGGGTTGCCAACAAAGCAAAATATGTGTCAAGAAAGCACACACAGGACCACCTGTTACCTGTATTTAACCGTTAACCTCTACTCAATAACATTTCTACTATTTCTAATCCACTACTCAATAACATTTCT
>NC_142386.1:13212683-13287683 GCF_059441005.1 Hippichthys cyanospilos | reverse complement strand
CTCCTAGATAAATAAAATCATTTCTAAACTGAGTTTTATTTGTCTGGATTATGTCAATGAGATACAGTGGTACCTCGGTACTCGACCATAATCCGTTCTGAGGTGGTGGTCGAGCACCGATTTGTTCGAACACCGAAAGCAATTTTCCCATAAGAAATAATGGAAAGTATGTGTGCACAAGTAAATGTGCACAAGCAGTACATGATAAAGATAAAGATAAATAAAGCATTATAAACCATTTTGTATCATTTACTTACGTTTTGGAGAGTGGTTGATGGCATACAGGAATGGATGTGGAGAGGACGGGAGGGAGTTACTCCTTCCATGATGACGCTAGCTAACTGCGACGCGAGGCACACCGCGTTCATATTTTGCTATAATTTCCTTCTTCGGTTCAATAGTGGTCCTCATTGTTTTCCTCTTTGCCTTCCCCTTATCACTGTCTTTCTTTGGACCCATTATTAAGGGCTAGAGCAACACGAAAAAGTTTAAATCCGGGAAGAAATACTCGAACAAACGTCTTACTCCGCTGGCGGTCTGAGTTGAACTGGCGCTTACCCGCTGGCCGAGAAGGGCCGAGGAGCGCGTTCGGGTCGGCTCGGCTCGGCTCGGCTCGGCTAGGCTCGGCTAGTCGAGCACCGAAAATCTGATCGAGGTCCGATGCATTACCTACTTGATTTTTTTGGTCGAGCACCGATTTGGTCGAGTATAGAGGCGTTCGAGGACCGAGGTACCACTGTATTAATATTTATTTGATGAAAAGAAACCTTTGCAAGTAATTGAAATGCAGAAAAACAAAAATCAGGAAATTTAAATCTATAGTGGGTTTTTAAAATAACTTTTTTTTTTTAATGAATAACTTTATATTGATTGTCCCTTTATAAGGTCAAGTAAAAGATGAGAGCTCATCAGATGAGGACAACAAAGACACCGCCAAGACAGCCTTGCAGATGTCACCAAAGACAGACAGCAATGGAAAACTGGATCACATTGATGATCTCAAATCAGAGACATCTGACATGAAATCGAACGGCATAGTGGAAGCGCTATCAAACAAGTTGGTGGATCATAGTTCAACAAATGAAGTCAAGACCATCAAAGAAGAGCTGATGGACACGTCTGAACCCAAGACAGATATGCAGGGCAAGGATCCTTCTCCGAAGTCTTCCCCTGAGGAGGCCAAACGGAACAGCATGGATGAGATCCAGCAGATGAAGAACGAGGAGCAGGCTAAGATCCCTCTAAAAAAAAGAGGCATGAAGTTCACACCATTGTCTCAGCTCAAGGACAGTGCCAAAGCCAACACCATGTCTGAACAGACACATAGTGAGAACGACCACGTCAATGGTGAAGTTCAGCCCATGTCAGAGGTGCTTCTCCCGAATCGTTTGAGTGAAAACGAATCATCATCCATAACGGGACAGAAGGAATCCTGCTGTTCAGAAAAGGTAGCTGTTATGCCGGTCAACAAGGAAAATTACGTAGCCACAGAACAGACTGTAGCGACATCTTGTCCTAAGGAATTTATTGACAAATCATCCAATCATGAACGCGACAAGAATTTAATGGAGTCCAAGCCAATGGATAAAAACACAGAACTGTCTATGGAGGACAACATGACCACAATAACAAAAGTAGACATGACTCTAAAGAATAAGGAGAAATCAAATCATGAGGTCACAGTCAAAGAGCATCATTCAAAAGGTCCAGAAAAAGCTGAAGGAAATCCAGACTTAATTGACACCGCAAGTGAAGAAATGAGAAAATCCAAAGAGAACACGAACAAGAATGAAATGCATATGTCGCAGGAAGCTGAGGGCACATCACATCGGAATGAAGATTTGACTAAAAAGGATGAGTCGCAAAAATATGCTGTGGGAAATGAAGAGGTGCCGCAAAACTTAACAGTCATTCGAAAGGCAGATAAGCCTGCAAGCCAGAAACCTCAAGAATTGTCTGAGTCGTCAGTGATCAAAAAGGTAACCACTCTAGAGTTACGTGAGGAGATTCCCACTAGGGAGAGCGCGAAATCTAATGGAACTTCAGCAACCTATTCTGAAAACTCAACAAAGTTGGAAGCAACTGAAGACAAAAAATCATGCGAAGCTGCCAAGACTGACAACTTGCCGTCCAAATTCGCAGAAGAAGCTGTGAATACTGCCAAACCTGACCAGGGGGAATCAAGACAAGATGATCAACCTGAAACACTTGCTTCTAAAATGTCTGACAACTCAATTATTGCAGAACCAAACCAGCCTTTGTCAGAAAACAACAAGGGCGACAAACTCAACGAGAGACTTGAATGTCAAGAGGGCAAACGTCAAAGGGAATACATGAGGGATACAGAAAAAGACCCCCCTGATGAATCCCCAACTATAAAACCCAGTGTTAAAAACATGTCTGAAGAGTCTGTCATCAAAGATTTAGTGGCTACTATAAGCAATAATGAGGGAGACAAGTCCAAGAAAGAAACAGAAAATTCGAACCAACCTGTACCAGTTGTCAAACTTAAATTTAAAGAAGGGGAAGATGAATCAGCAAGGGAAAAACCCTCCAATAGTGATAGAGCACAGGAGAAAGATACTCCTGATGGATCCAAAACAGTGAAACCTAGTCTTCAAAGCACCACCGAAGAACATAACATCAACGCTATATCAAAAACCAACAATCAATCTGTCATTTGTGAGGTGCCTCCAAGCAAAAGTCAAGTTAAGTCCAAAAATGAGTCAGAAAACGGTGACCTTAAATGTCATGAGGATTCCTCAGGGGATAAATCCTCCCAAAGTGATGAACCGACCGGGAAAGATTCAGCTGATGATTCTAAAACGGCAAGACACATTGATGACATAGTGACAGAAAAATGTGATGAGAAAGTTGACAAAGCTCAACAAGACACTAAACTTAAATCTCAAAAAGATTCCAAAATTGAGAAACTCTCCAGAACATTGGAGAAAAGTACTTCTGAGGAATTAAAAACAGTAAAATCCATTGCCCAAAACACCACTCAAGAATATGTTGACAAAGCCTTGGAAAAAAGTGAGCGAATCGATGGCAGAAGCAAAAGCAAAGAACCAGTCAACAGTAAGGCAGCTCAAAGCAAGAATCAGCAAGAATACTTTAAGGAGGTGTTAATGGAACAAGAATGCCAGTCAACCAAGGAAGATGCTGCTGATGGGTCCAAAACTACAAAACCTGGTGATCGACAGAAGAGTGTGGCGACAGAAGAGCACGGCAGAAAAACACCAATGGAAACAGAGCAATCAGAAGACAAGAGTGAGTCACCCAAAGGCAAAAATGAAGCAGGCAAGTCCAAGAGTCTGCCAGAGGCGACGCTGATACCTCCAACAAATTTGAAAATGGACAGACTCATGACTACAGAGAAAATAGCACCCGATGAATCCAAAACAGCCAGATTTGATGACCTTAAGGCGACAGAAGGGAGTACTCCAGCAAAAAACAAGCTATCAGACGATACAAGCACAGAAATTGAGTCCAAGAAAGAGGCAAAAACTGATGACAAAGCTCAGCCAAACAAGAAGCATAAATGTCAAGAAAGTGAAAAAGAATCCTTAACAGAAACTGTCTCCAGAAGCGAGAACACGACAGGGAAAGATGAAACTGCCAACGGCAAAAACCAGCAAGAAGGGTCAAAGAGTTCCCCAGACGCAAAGTATCAAAGTGAAAAAGACTCAACGAATAAACTCAGTCCAAAGGATGCTCCAGAAGACGCAAAATCCAAAATGCTAAAACCTGACGATCAAACCACGACCGCAGAATGCGACGGCAATGAAGCATCCACTGACCAGGCGGCTAAAATCAAAAACGAGGAAGACGAGTCTACAAAAAAGGCGGGAAATGGCAGCGAATCTCGCTCGGAAAAAAGAGGCGCCCAACGGAGATTCAAAATGACGGCCCATCGACGCTGGTTGAAACTTCAGCGGGAGGAGAAGCAGGCGGACTCTGAGTCGGACAACAATGTAGGTGGCATGTCCTTGAGACGATCGCCAAGGATATCCAGACCCACACAGAAAGTGGCGGAAGCTCAAGACAAAGTCGAGAAGCCTCGGGAGAAAGACGAAGAGGAGGAGGAGGAGGAGGAAGAGGAAGAAGAGGAGAAAGAGGCAAAGGTTGTTGTGAGAAAGCCCAGAGAGAAGAAGTTGGATCAGGATGGTCAGACCAAACCCAAGGTGAGTTTTCCTTCTCATTTCTTTAACATTCGTGACAAAAATCATTTTTTTTACTCATGCTTTGCTGCTGCAGATTTTATACCAGTGCGTTTTAAAGTCCAGAAAATATGGCATATAACGTACTTTCAGGACTATAAGCTGCACCGGTATATAAGCAGCAGAAATTTAGCAAAAAAAAAAAAAATTGCCACGGATAAGCCACACTGGACTATGAAGCCCAGGTAATAACATCAGATCTTTATGCAAAAGATGGTATATGAAGTTTATAATTTTTTTTTTTAGTTATTTCATTTTTTTTGTAATTGTCTGCCAACCGCAACATCCTCTCTTTAACAGACTTGAACATGCCTGCATGTTTAGTCCCAACATATTTATCAAAAATTGATGGATGAATGGATATCTGTCAGTTAAATAGCTGTTCAAAATCGAAATCAACGCTTCAATAGCATCTTTTTTTGTCTCCCTTTGTTTGATAGTTTGTTAGTGAAGATAATAACACATTCTACATAATTCATATACAATCATGAATATACATATATAAAATCACATATACTGTGTACTGTATATAAAATTTACACATCATAAATGTACCCCAAATTTTATACATTCTCCCATCACATATACTGTGTACTGTATATAAAATTTACACATCATAAATGTACCCCAAATTTTATACATTCTCCTATTAAATTTAGGCGCATGCATATATATATATATATATATATATATATATATATATATATATATATATATATATGCTGGTGGCTAGCAAAAAAAAAAAAAAAAAACCACAGATAAGCTGCACCGGAAAAAGTCACAGCTTATACTGTAGTCCAAAAAATAAAGGTTTTATTTTTTTTGTTTGTTTGTTTTTGGTATTTGATGTTGGTATTTGATTGATCATCTTGGGTTTCGGTCTTAAGGGGCGAAAGCGGCGAAAGGCGCGTTGGTCCAACGTGCGCTCCCGTCACAAAAGGAAAGGCTCCGAGGATGGCGGCGATGACGACAACAGTGCAGAGGAGTCCAGCGAGGCCGAGGAGAGCGAGGACGAAGAGGATGACAGCGACGAGGACTACAAGGTGGAGCGAGGAGCCAAAAGACGCAGACGGAACCGGGAGCGGCACTCTTCCGACTCATCCACATCCTCGGACGACGACGACCTGCCGCCCAACGACGACCCGTGCAAACATTGCGGTCTTCCCAACCACCCGGAACTGGTGAGTAGTCACACATAAGCTATAAATTTCAAGATGAAATTGAAACTACATTTAATCCACTAAAATGGAGAATTTTGAATACAGTAATTGTATATGTATTGTAAATAAAAATAAAAGGTAACATTGAATGAATTTTGAATTAAAAATACAATTACTGAACAAAATACATCACAAAGGTTTCGACTATTGAAATGTGTCTCATTAATTATGCATTGTTAATCAATTTATAATTAGGGCAAAAGAATCGAATGCTTGTATTATTTTCTAGCAGGTATACAGCGAGCTTGAAGTGGCACTGGCAAGTTTATGATTGATTTTTAAATGAATATTTTTTTTTATTCAACAATTCAATTTCAAATACTTAAATATTACGAATTTTTAAAGCCTTAAATCTACGTTGTATTTTATGTCATTATAATCATTAGACATTAACTCTTCCACTACTGTTGACAAGTATGTTGGTAGACTACATTCTCCTTTTTCAAAAGGGATGAATTGGGGCTTATCTAAGGTTGCTCCACTGTAAATGACGAACACGGAACCAACTTTATTTATGCGCAACTATCAGGAGATGACAACAATGCCCCGTTATAAATTTGACAGCATCACAGTGAAAGAGGCCAGTTTTTCATGGTTACGTAAATGGGGACCGGAGAACCCCGGCGATAAGTGAATTTCGCAGAGTTGGATTTTGCCTCTTCGAGGTGTGCCTAGCCAGGCCCCATGCGTGTAGGCCCAAGCCACCTGTGCCAGGGGCATAAAACCCTTGACAATTACTTTCCAACGATCACCAGGACATGCAAATCCCTCTACGAATGTAAGGCGATGGCTCATGGAGTGGCACTTACTTACTTACTTACTTACTTACTTTTTTGCTTACTTACTTACTTATTCCACACTCCAAAATAAAATATAGTACAGATCTAAAATACTATATCTTTTTTTTTTTTTAAACAAAATATGCGGCATTTATTACAGTAACAAACATTTACCATGCACAATAATATTTAAAAAAATAAATATAAATACACAATATGTTGAACAATTATTTATTTGAAATGAATTATCAATTCAATCATTCAACTACAATGTGTATTAATTAATTGTACAGTGTGGATTTTGTCTTTTCATGTCGACAACGGTTTGTTTTCTTGACCTACACTTTCGGACTGCTCGTGCGATATCACATAAAACGTTTGTAAAAGTATTGTAGCATAAACATGTTAGCCGCAATAGTTAGCTGCGGTAGTTAACTTGAAGCGGGACTGAGTACTGAAGATGAGACCAGGAAGTGGACGTGATTGGCTGCGGTAGCCAAAGAGTATGAGTCACATCGAGAGGAAGCTCCCGCTGCAGGCTGCAAGTTGCCAGTTAGGCAGACGACGCGAAGGGGGGAAGAAAGAAAAAAAATACCGTTTTTGTCAGATTTTGACGGTTTGAAATACTGTAACCGTGACTTTCAAAATTGTGATATCTTGCCATCACGGTTATCGGCCCATGCCCACTGTCGACAAGCATTTTTGAAAAATCCGCGCTCTTGAACCGCGTTAAAGCGATGGATCTATGTATAATCCATTCATTTCCTAGAGCCGCTTATCCCCACAGGGGTCGCATCAAACATAAAATTTTAGTTATGCATAACAGTCTTTACAATATGGTAAATCAATGTTTTGAAGTAAGGCATAAGTCTCTGTCAGTCAAATGTACTTTTTTTTTTCTTTTTGTGCAGATCTTATTGTGTGATTGTTGCGATAGCGGCTACCACACAGCCTGCTTGAGGCCGCCCCTCATGATTATCCCAGATGGGGAGTGGTTCTGCCCGCCCTGCCAACATGTGCGTGTGAAGCGACTAAGAAAAGTATATATATAATATATGTATATATTTTTTTTTTTACTAAACTGTGACTGCTTGCCTCTTTAGAAAAAGTTGTGTGACAAGCTGGAAGAACAGCTGCTAAACCTCGACGCAGCCTTGAAAAAGAAACAACGAGCAGAGAGAAGGTGAGGTCTTCCCACCCACCATGCTTGTATAAAACCAGCCTTCAGGTGTTACAGATACTCCATTTTTTTCCCCCCACCGTTTTCCAGGAAAGAGCGTCTGATTTATGTCGGAATCAGCGTGGAAAACATCATCACGACCTCTGTAAGGATGCAATGAAGACACCAAACTTGCACTTGTGCCAGTGGTCTGAATTTTGGTCATTATTGTCTCAGGCGGAGTTGGAAGAGGAAAAACAGGAGGTGATCGTGAAGGAGAAGGAGGAAACCAAGCGGAGTAAGAGCTGGGGGCGGCGCTCCACCAGGGCCAAGAAAACCATCAGCTACAGATTCGACGAGTTTGACGAGGCCATCGAGGAGGCCATCGAAGAGGATGTCAAAGAAGCTGAAGGAGGAGGTGAGTTTTCAAGTGCCAAATATATTTAGAATTTTGGACAGTGATACTATCTTTTCGGATACAAGTCGCCCCCATATCAGGGTGGTTGACTGATGATTGCATCATTCAAAATCAGACATACGTAAGTATTAGGGATGGGACGAGATTATTGAGTTGACTTTCACTTATTCTGAAGGATCTCAGTTGAATTATTTTATTGCAGCAGCATATAGAAAAACGTTAGTTTATTGCAGCCTGCTCAATAAAAATTAATCATTTTGAAATTGAAAAGTTTAAATTAGCAATGTTTTTTTATTTTAAAAAAATTGCAAAAATCTAGTCAGATCTCTTTCTCATGGACTCAATCTTGTAAGAGATCTCATCTAGTGGAATTTGTATCTTGTCCCACGCCTAATAAGTAGTATCATGGTATGTATAAGGTTATACAATAGGTTATACAATAATCCTTAGTTTTTCCAGGTTAATGGTGACTGAAACCTCCCCACCATCGCAATAAGTGAAAAGTACCCCCCCCACCCACACACACATCACATTTTCATGCATGTGTGTGTGGGTACCTGAATATTTTTAAAAGTGAAAAGTATTTATACGTTACATACTTAAGAAAACAGATTGACTTTTACCAGAAAAAAATGCGGTAATTTTTTCCCTTGATTGGTAACTTTGATATCAAAGATGTGGAACGTAGCAAATCGGTAAAAGCGCAAAACTCTGTTCAGGTGCCGGTCGCGGCAAAGACATGGCCAACATCACGGGCGGCAGTAGGGGGAAGGACATGGACACCATCATCAAATCGGAGGAGGGCAAGGAGAACGGTCGGCTGCCTCGGCCTAACGCTGCCCTGCGCAAGAAAAAGCGGCGGCGCCTCAACGACCTGGACAGCGATAGCACCGTGGACGACGACGAGAGTGAGGATGAATTCTGCCTCAGTGAAAGGTATAGTGGAGTCCACGCGCCACTTTTTTTTTGTTTTTTTTTTGTTTTGTTTTTTTGTATTAATGGTTGAGGAATGAGATTTGGACAAAAAAAACCTTTTTGATTGATGCCCACTGTAGTACAAAAACTGACCTGTGAGGGGCAGCACGAGGCAATCAAGAAATAGAATGAAGACCAGCAGAACTGGGGATCGAACAGCAGATAATCTTTTTATTTCCGTTCCCCGCCAGCTCTGAGGAAGACTTTGTAGTGTCTGACAACGAGACGCCGGCTGACACGGACTCCAATGGCAGCGACGGCGGCAGCAAGCGGCGCTTGTCCGAGTCCCGCGGCAAGATCTCATCTAAACAACGACGCAGCTCGCGAAAGCACCGGAGACCAAAGGGCTATTCGGACGACGAAGAAGTTGAGACTGACGAGGATGACGAAGAAGAAGAAATCGGTAGGAACCGCCAGGCTTCATTCATGGACAGTGGCAACTTCATCCAAATGTGTACACCACTAACAACAACACAAGTAATAGTCAGAATTACTGTAAATATTTGGCAGAAAACAAAATATTTACAATAATAACATCAATATCTTTGTTAAATATAAAGTTATGTAAAATATTAACCTTAAATTGGATGATCATTTTCAGTCATTTAATATTTTCATATTTTAATTTTAATATTTTTTTTTAGCTTCACTTATTTTGTATTTTTGCCGACATATTTTGTTATGGTATAAGATTTGTGCTAGTTCTTTTTATTTGACCCAAATCTGTATATGACAATTTTTTTCTTCACATTGCTGTAGTCCAGTGCTTCTCAAATATATTTTGCCAAGCCCCCCTTGGAAAGAGAAAACTTTTTTCCAATGACACGCTCACTAGAAATAGGAATATTATCTTTAGAAATGGTATAAGTATACCTAAAGCTGTATCCTTTTTAACATCAACAAAAGAAAAAGGAAAAATAAATCAACTTTTAACAACTGTTTTTTTTTTTTTTACAGCATTTATAAGGGTTACAGCTTAGTTATTTTTTTCTGTTTTAGACAAAGTGATTCAAAGCGCCTGAAACTAGAAAATAAATAAAATAAATAAAAATGATGAATGATGATGAAATTCTTATTTTATTGCAATTAGACTTTACATGACAAAACCAAAGCCTTTTCCCTGGGTCATCCGCGTCCCTCCAGAGCGGCCTGCCGCACTATTTGAGAAGCACTGCTATAGTACAGTAATCCCCCCCTACTTCGCGGTTAATGGGGGGTGTCAACCCCCGCTAGGTCTGAAACCCGCGAAGTAGGGTATCAGTTCCTAGATTTCTATGTACGCCCCAATATAGCTGCAGTAACCATAAACAATCCTTTTTTTTGCGTATTTTATTTCCTTTCTCCTATTATTTAACATTACATTATCCTTATGAACATTATTGTATATTCATTAAATAACTAATATTACTCAGTTTGTTGAGAATTTGTTCTCAGGACTGGTTATCTGCACCAAGATTCCGGTGAAAGAGTACGCAAGCCATCACGTTGAACTTCACATTTATTTTGGCTCATGTATGGTGTATCTGTTGAATAATAAATCAACAACAATGTTAAAGTCAGTCAACTAACATATAAACACTTGCCAAACTTTAATCTATGAATTTACTGTATTTTTAGCCGACATTAGCGGGTTAGCAACAACTAACAACAACTACTAACTATAATGTGCCACCTCTACACAAACAAACACATAAACAGAATAAACACTAATCGCTTACTAAACATAGGCAGTAGCCTGCGTTATCAACATAAATGATAATAAACTATAAATATGAGCTTACATTGTCATTCACTACGTCACGGTAACGAGCCAAATGACGCACAGAGAACGTAAATGAAACGTGAGCCGACAAATTAAAAGCATGCATTTCAAAATAAGATAAAAAACGTCACGTCAACTCTAAAGCTTGAAGAATTCTTAACATAGTTAATAACTAATATTACTTAGTTATTTGATGATTACAGTACTGTATAATGTACTTTTTTGCTTTTTTCATTTTTTTCCCATTTTTGCACATTTTTTAAATTATTTTTTATTTTGAAATATCTTTAATTTTTCCTGGAAAAACCCGCGAAGTACTGATAACCGCGATATTTGAGACCGCGAAGTAGGAGGGATCACTATACTACTATATACCAGCCTAGTCTTGTCTAGTATTTTTTGCTAATGTTTTTCTGTCTTGTGTTTCTATCTTTCTAGCTTGTGTTTTTTTTTTTTAAGATGATTTTCTTTATCTTTTGCATAATATTGGTGCTAAGTCATTTTTAGCGCCGCCATTGTTCCTTTGTGTCTCCATGTTTTCCTTCCTTTCCTTTTTGTAGCGTAGTATGTTGGTAGTCATAAATGGAGGAGCCGGTGTCAGTTGCCCTTTGAACCCTTGTGTCTGTCCGTAGCGACCCAAGGTTCCAGCGAGTACAGCGACAGCGACCTAGACGTGAGCCGGCGACGCTCACGGCGAAGTCACAAGTCTCAGGTCAACTACTGCGAGACATCCGAGACAGAAGGGTCGCAAGCCGGAGCCAATCGGGCCAAAAGCAAACCCAGACGACGCCTGGACAGCTCGGAAAGCGAAGGTAAATGATGTCAATGATAATCCCGTTCATCCAATTTCTTGCCTTCATCCATAATGTCTTAATTGTTCTTCATCTCCCAGCGAGCTTCTCTCAGGATTCCGAGGACGGTTCCAGGGACCGGCCGTCCAAACGGCGGGTTGACTCCTCGGAAGAAGACGGGGACAGGAGGTCATCTAAGCAACGTCGCCGGCGTCTGGCCCTGAAACGCCGCAGAGCATCCGAAGAGGAAGAAGACTCTGACGACAACTCGGACGAAACCTCTTCGGAGGATCGGCCCATCCGCAAAAGGGTCAACCGCATTGACTCGGACGACGATGAAGACGAGGAGGCCAAACCAAAGGAGAAGAGGGCAATAGTGGACAAAAAAGCCGAGGAGAAGCTTTCTGAGGAGAAGCCCGCCGAGGAGGCCAAGGGAACCGGCCAAATGGACTGCAACAACGGACAGCCCGTCAAAGAGGATGAAGACGAAGACGACTTGCTGGGCGTTACGGACCTTGTGGATTACGTCTGCAATAATGAACAATTGTGAGGGGAAAAAAAAGGTGTACGTTTTCATTTTTTCTGCTCTTGTATTTTTATATTCCTGATATTATTGTACGCTCTTCGTGTCGACGTGTAAAAACAAAAAAAGGTCCCAGTCACCTGTACTCCACGCCTCCCGTTTCCAGTTATTCCACCAAGAAAGGTGAAAAAGCACTATTCCCTAGTTTTTATACACTACTATTATAAAGGCTGTCATGCATATATGTGAAGGTTTGAATGTATACATGCGAATAATGATAGATGGCGTTGTTTTGTATATTGTACACAAAATCCTTTTAACTGCCATTTGTTGTGATTTTTTTTTTTTAACATTTTGATAGTAAAACACAATATAATGCTATCTAGTGTTCCCATCTAGATATACATCGTATGTGTGTGTGTGTGTATATATATATATATATATATATATATATATATATATATATATATATATATATATATATATATATATATATACATATATATATGTTAATATCTATGTATGTATATATGTGTGTTTGTGTGTGTGTGTATATATATATATATATATATATATATATATATATATATATATATATATATATATATATATATATATATATATACACACATTCACAAACGCAGGATATTTTTATACAGTTGAAGCTCTTGAGTGAACCATTTTCCCACTAGCAAACCATGTGAAGTCCCCAAATCTTTGCTTTCTTCCAATCATCTTGACAACATGGCACCTAGCGCTAACGTTAGTGCATGTAATGTATGCACACGTTTTAGTTTTTAGTCTTTTTTAAGATTAAAGGTGTCTTATCCATTTTTATTCTTCTCGTTGAACATAACAGTGTTCACGATGCCTACTTCAAAACGAGTAAATAGCTAGAAGCCGGTAGTGAATCTTATCGCTTACGTCCAAGACGTTTTCCGCTCGCGCCACAAATGTTCATTTTCAAAGACTTTTCATGTTAAGTCTTTGTTTTTCTTTTTCCAGGCCCAATATTTAAAACAATGTGTACATCACAAGCCCTGATGAAAGATGCTTTCATTTGTTCATTTTTTTTCTTGCGTATTTCTATTGTGTTTAAGTACTGTCACCTTGTGCTGTTTTGTAAGTAGTATTGTGTATGAAGGTATGTAATGTCTAAGTATGTTGGTTAAACAAACTGAGAGACAGCCCATAATTTTCATTTCAAGCTCCATTGTTATCAGCACTGGTACCCTTCTTCTATAGTGGCGTCATTAGAAAAAAAGCCAAAGAAAAAGCAGATACAATGAGTTTGGTCCGAATTGCATTGCCTTTGTTTTGGGTCACGTTCTGGGGGTTCCACTGTATGTACTTGTTCATTGCTTGTGGTCGGGCAAAAAATGTGTAGGGAGTATACTTTCCTTTGTACAAACTTTTTTAATAAGTAACCAACTCCAGTTTGTTTTTGTATTATCGTCTTCCTGTTTAATGTCTTTTTAATATGTATAAATAAGAGTACCTCGTTTTGGAATTGCATGGTGGGCCGAATGAAAATGCTCACAAGGGGTCCGTATGCGGCCCAAGGACCAGCATGGTCTTTACTACCACTATTTATCATCACTAAATGCTGAGTAAAAAGGAAAAAAAAAAATATTTTTGGTGGTTCTGGTTGCTGTATGCTTCAATTAAGTAAGCAAATGCTGCATGGGAACACAAATGAAAATGAGTAGATATTTTTCCCCCCTATTACCTCATGATGAATGTGGGAGGAACCCGCCCTGCAGCACCTAAGTCCTGTATAAAACCTAGCTGACTCCTGTTTTTGTTAACTGTTATTTCTTATGATCTTGTACTATTGTCATAATAAAAGTGCTTTTATGCCTTAACATCCCCCCCCCCACCACCACACACACACAATTTATAAAACATGACATGTGACTTAAACACTTGTACTCGGACATCCTTGTTCAGGGTTGAAAAATAGAATAATCAATACTCAAAGAGACACAGAGAATTGGCGGTGAAATGAGGTGCAGGAATGTATACAGTGTTCCCTGGCTACTTTCCGCTACATCTATCGCACCAGGATTCTCCATGGACTATGATGTTTGCAGATGACAGTGTGATCTGTAGTGAGAGAAGGGAACAAGTGGAGAATAATCTTGAGTGGTGGAGGTTTGCCCTGGAAAAGAGAGGTTAGCAGCTGCAAGATGGAGTATTTGTGTGAATGAGAGGGACCCAAATAAGAGTGACGAGACCAATAGAGGAGATAAAAAAGGTGGATGATTGTAAGAACCTACTGTAAGGTCAACTGTCCAGAGCAATGGTGTGGAACAAAGGTGAAGACCTGGAACTGGTGGAGAGAAGTGCCAGGTTTGATGTGTGACAGTTTTAGCTAAAATGAAAGGTGTACAAGACTTGTGGGACCAGTGATGTTTTTTTTCCTGGAGACAGTACCACTGAGGAAAAGACAGTCGAGCGTGAGGGTAGCAGAGATGAATATGCCAGGGCACTCTGTATTATGTAGAAAGTGAAGATGTTGTATCAGGACACCCCTAACTTAAGTATGTTTTCATGAAATAAAAAACACATACATACAATTTTGCAATTATGAGGTTGCCCAGAGGCTGAATTATGGGTACCTTGAGCTTTGGATACTCTGAAAATTATTTTTTAACAAAATTAATCTGAAGCATTAATTGTTCCATCATCACAAATGCAGAGCTCACCCTCAAAAACCGCATCGTTGCGACCAAAACATGGTGAGGATTAAAAAGTGCTGATGTCATCAAATGGCATCCTAGGAGTTTTAGTAGCCTCAGGATTTCTAAATACCTAGCATGTATTATGCAAAAAGCTAGAGGAGGGGTGTCAAACTCCTTTTAGCCTGCGGGCTGCAAGGAAGAAAATGTATTCCCAAGTGGGCTGGACCAATAAAATCATGGTATACTATTTATTTATATAATTTTAAAAAAACGACTTTAATATTCTTTTTTTAATACTGTCCAAAATAGTACAAGCACAACATCACTATTAACCATAAAACATGAATATTAATATTAATCATAGAACGTTTCAAGTTTTTTATTTATTGAAAAATATTCAGCTAGTTTTTATACTTATACTACATTACAAAATCATCATGCAGACTGGATTGAACCCGTTCGCGGGCTAGAATTGGACCGCCGGCCATAGGTTTGACACCCATGAGCTAGAGCAAGGCGTTTCTTGTAGTTGCAGCATTGGTTCTTCAGAGAAACAACTTCAGATTTATTATGATTTTTTTAGTACTGTCCAAAATAGTATGAGCACAACTGCACTATTGACTCATTTGATGCCAAATAGTTGTTGTTTTTTTTCCTCAGACCTTCTTTTCCAGGTACATTTTATTTTCATATTTTTAAGTGATAGATTAAAGGAGGGTGGTATGAAATGGCTCAGATGAATTCAATCAAATCTATTTGGGGAATTTGAATTGATATCCAGCACCCTTCATGACCTTTTTATTAAATTGCTGTATACAATTTTGTTTGAGAGTTGTATTGCCTTGGTGAAAATCTACCGTTTCTTTTTTAGTTATGTGTTTGGCCTGTGTGTTGAGCGGTCATAAATTGTTAATGGTCATTTATTGTCACTGGGTAAACATGCACACACTTGTAGTCCGGCCTTGCGTGTGCGAGCGCATGGATTTTATGGCGAGAAAAAACCTTCAGTTACTTGGCAACCGAACGCGGGGTAACGAGGACGTTGGGTGTGTGACCACAGCTGTATCCCCCCCCCCACTTGCCATCAATCGGCCATAAATGACAAAGCTGTAAATTTGTTTATGGATGACATTCACTTTAAAGCTTTTTGTACCAGCTGTGTCACAACAAATATGAACATAAAATATGTTTGTTTTTGTTTTTTGATCAACACAAAGAGATTTTTTAAAACCTTAGCAATTTGCAACCCACTATTAGTTTTGTCCAAAACCTTAACAAAAAACTAAAACAAAAACTATTTTTTTTATAACACGTCGACACAAATGTGCAGGTTGGTTTGGATTGGCAAAGGTGTTTGAGCTTTTCTATTCTACCAGTTGAGAAAAAAAAATAATTTAAAAATTGGCCGAATCTGCATGCTCCCTTGAGCTAGTTTGCCTGTGCGAGATACAGTCAGGCGTGCCGTGGGAAATTATCCAATTTTTTTTTTTAATCATTTTTGGAATGATCTCAGCTGTGAGGGCAGTGTGTTGCAGAATAATCTTGTAGTAAATACTCTTCGCCAATAGAGACATTGGTTACAAAACCGTTTTATAGTGCATCTTACTGCTTGATTGAAATTTGAAAGGGTTAGCCATGGGTCCCAAGATTGCTAGTGTTAAAGAGAGAAGTAAGAAGATGATTTATAAGGAAACGAAGCTGGAGATAATCAAAAAATACGAAGTACTCTACCCTTACTAGGGAATATGGGCATAACAAGTGCCACTCAAAGGTAACTAAATCATTTCTATATTTTTTATTTATGATATTTTCTGATTGTATATGTAGCACTCACTATACTATGTTGGTACCATCTTTTAATATGTATGTACAATTTTGATGTTTTACCTGGAGTTCTAAACACATTGGCTATTTAACATAGGTTTGGATTGCCCACCATACGGTGAATTCGCCTTACGAGCCCAACCGCGGGCCTGGTGGCGTGCCTCAAGAATTTCCAAATTAAATAGTAATTGTGTGCCTTGGATCAGAAAAGATTGAAATATATGTTGCATGGTAATAATGGGTCCGTCTTATTGCAGCTTTGGTCTTCTTTTTCCTTCACTCTTTTCCTGGCTAGGAGAGGGGGCTAGATGGTGAAAGGTGATTTGAACGCCCTCATCCAGCCCTGCGCTAATCGATCACTGTCAGGGTTATCTTTAAAAGTAGACTAAGACGAGCCCTGCTGCTAAACAGCAAAATAGTAACTCCGACCAGCCAAGATTGACTTTTTCAGCCTAGGCAAAGGGAAAAGCTTGGCGTATGTACTCATGCATTGCCAATAGCGTTTTTCGTCGCTCAAGCATCCCTGCCTGCTTTTTACTCATTCAGCAAAGCATTGCACATTACAAGACATAACAAAAAGAGCCAGTCGGGCGCCACCAACAGCTGGGCCAAGGTCCCAGCTCACACGTTCCTGCGTCAACAGCTTTATTTAAGGACTGGGATGAGATGAACTAGGACTGCATAATTGGATAGCAATGCACACTATTCTAGACAAGAAATAAGCACATACTGATAACAATCTAATATGTGATTCTCTTCACAATCACCTGCAGCATTATTTTGTATGTTTATGGGATGAACCATCTGGCCGGAGTATGGGGAGGTTCAAGCCCGCTGTCAGGATATCTTTGCACTGGATGTTTCCTGCCTACTATGGCACATGTTTATCTGTATCTGTATTTGGGACACGTATGATCCACTTCAACCTGTTGAGCCTGGAAGTGGGCTCCTCCCATCTGTGGTCCCTTTTGAAGATTACTGATTTTCCCCAAATTGGGGTTTTTGAGTTTTTCCTTCCCCTTCTGGGAGGTTTGAGCAGGAGAAGCTGTTGTGAAAAAGATGAAAAGAAGTCTCTGTACGACTTCTTTTCTTTTCTTTTTTTTTTTTAAACTCTCGTCCCTTACTTTCCACCACGGGTATTTAAGACTTATACGATATCACCCCCACTTCTATTAAAGCTTACTGCATGAAATGTGTGCTAATTAAAACTAAATAATAATAAAAAAGCCAAATGTTATTTTATTCAGATATTACTGTCAGAATTCTCGTTTTATTTACTCAATTGACATCTCAGATGTGTCACTTAAGTGAGAATTCTGAATTTATTCTGAGGATTCTGACTAATCTCGGAACACTGAGAATCGAATCAGAATTTTCGTTAATTTACTTAAACCGAAGTGTGTCATTATTCTCAGAATTTGGATCAAGTGCTGAATTCTTACTTTTCTAAGTGCCGAATAAATAAAGTGAGGCTTCTGAAAATAAAATGATGAATAAAGTGCGAAGTTTGAGAATAAATTCGAATTGGCTGTTTCAAATCAGAATGTGCATGTCTGATATTGCCTGCTATCCAGCCCCGGACTGAACCAGACAACTTCACCTCTGTTTTAAAAGTTGGACGGCAAGGGCATTTTTCACTTATCAACTTATTTGAGCTTTTCCACCAGTGTTTTTTTTTTTTTTTTTTAATATACCGAGCAATAAGTGCGACAGACATAACAACTAGTGTACTGCACTTGTCACCGTGGTAATAAACTCGAGTGGAATATGAAGATACAAAACACTAATGCATACAATGTTTGATTTATATTTTAACGAGCTGTAGACGTTTCCTTGTGCCTTAAGACGATGAGTGCAGTGCGCAATTGCGCACGCGCGCAGCTTTGAGGAGAACGGACTGAATTTCATCAACGCAAACTTGCTCACTTGACGCCACCTGTCACTCAATAATAAGAATACAAAAAAGCTTCTGCTGACACTTCCGCGCATTTAGCTCTGTCAGCCGCTCTGCAAATGATTGACCGAACGAGCGGGGCCCCTGGAGCCGGCCTCCCCCTCCCGCCGCAAACGTCAAAGCGTCAGGCATGGCGGCGCGTCGCTCGTCCCCAAGAGTCGCCGCCCGCCGCTGGGCGCTGCTGGTCGCCTGGCTCGCCGCCCGGCTGGCCGCCTGGCCGGCGCAGACCTCGGCCAAGCCGGGCTCGGGCCTCCGGACTTGGGCGCGCTTCAACAAGCTGCCCTTCCCCGGCGACAAGGCCTTCTTGCACGGCACCTTCCCGCCGGGCTTCATGTGGGCGGCGGGCACGGCCGCCTACCAGGTGGAGGGCGCCTTCAACAAGGACGGCAAAGGTCCGTCCGTTTGGGACACGTTCACGCGCGGCGGCAACCGCATGGCCACCGGCGACGTGGGCAGCGACAGCTACCACAACGCGGCTGCCGACGTGCGCGCCATCCGCCAGCTGGGCGTCAGCCACTACCGCTTCTCCCTGTCGTGGCCGCGCATCTTCCCCAACGGGACCCGCGGGAGCCTCAACCCAGCGGGCGTGCGCTACTACCGCGGCCTCCTGGCCCGGCTCAAGGAGGCCCGCGTAAAACCCATAGTGACCCTGTACCACTGGGACCTACCCGACGCGCTGCAGCGGCAGCTGGGCGGCTGGAGCAACCCGGACATGGTGGAGGTGTTCCGCGACTACGCAGACTTCTGTTTCTGGGCGTTCGGCGACGATGTGCGCTGGTGGATCACAATCGACAACCCCTTTGTGGTGGCCCGCCACGGCTACGGCACCGGGCTGGTGGCACCGGGTGTCAAGGGCGACCCTGACCTGCCCTTCAGGGTAGGACACGTGCTCCTCAAGGTCAGATTTCACACTCAAAAACTGTTTGATGAGCATGATTAGTAAGAACCACTTTTACCTTGGGTTCTTTCAGTATCTCGAGTTGACCCGCTTTTTAGTTGCATCCACGATTTGAAACTAACTTGTCTGAAAACCTAACCCTTTACTTTTGACTTGGGTTCATTCAGTATTTGAAGGAGCACTTTTTGCTGAATCCATGATTTGAAATGAACTGTTGTCTGAAACCATAACCTTTGATGTCAGACCAGGGGGTCACCAAATATCCAGCATGTTTTCCATGTATACATCCTCCGATGCACCTGATTCAAAAGATCAGGATAATTATCAAGCTTCTGCAGAGCTTTCTAATGAGCTGATATTTTGAATTAGGTGTGACGAAGGACGGTTGGACTGAGAACATGTTTGATAGCTGCTCTTGAAAACCACAGTTGGTGACTCCCGCTTTAGACCATAGGTGTCAAACTCCAGTCCCCGAGGGCCTGTATCTTGCATGTTTTTTGTGTTTTTCTCTCCATCACACCTGATTCAAATGATTTTCCCATCAGCAAGCTCTGCGGGAGCTTGAAAATGACCTAATCATTTGAACCAGGTGTGTTGGAGAGAGAACTGCTGAAAACATGCTAGATACCAACCCTGGAGGACTTTAAATTTGACACCTATCTATGCAGGCCCATGTCCTAGATGTTTTATGTGTCTCCCGGTTGCAGTGCATACAATTCAAATCATTAGACAAGACTGCAGAAATTGGATAAAGATCCCTGGTCCTTTGAATCAGGTAAATCAGGACACAGACCATCGAGGACCGGGACTGAAATCCCCTGCTCAAACCCAAGCTGGGAAAATTAATTTGTAATGTTAACCCTTGTTCATATCAGTCTTGACAAACCCTAATTTGAAACTTTTAAACATTACAATCATAACTCAATTGTGAAACACCCACTCAGTTTAAACCTTTTATTCTAAACCTGAACTTTTGTGGAAGCCCTAACTTGAACTCAATCTTGAAACACTTAGGAAATATTTTTCCTTTGTGTTTCAATATTGAATTTGTTGTTTGAAACACCAACCGTTTCTTTTAGCCTTAACCCAGGCTTAAACCCATATATAGTCCGATCTACGCTTGAAACCCTACTTGGAAATTATAGTGAGTCGTATTTTGGAAAACCTGACCCTAATTTGAGAAACCAAGCCTAACTTAAATCCCTGCTTTTACACCCTACTTCTACTTTGACAACATTCTTTGAATCCCTAACCCCAATCTAAAACCCCAGCCCTACCACAAAATCCTATACCCTACCTCAAAACCCCAATTTGAAACCTTAAATCAAGCTTCAAACCCTAGCTCATGCTTGAAATGCCAGTACAAAAACTTACAAAAACCTAGCTTTGTATTGAAACCTTAACCCAGAGTCTGGATCTTTTAAAATCCAGAGTCATGAAAACACAATCTTGAAACTAATCCAGTTTTAATTTCCTGATTGGAACTCAGAATGCACTTACCTACGTTCAAACTGTAACCCTAAATTAGGAATGTCTTTCAAAAGTCTGACCCTACTTTACAACTTAAACCCAAATTTAAAACCCTACTTGAAACCATAACCCTACTTCAAACTAAACTCAACACCTAAAACCGCTTTGAACCCTAATTTGAAACAGGATTGAAACAAATTTTAAACATTAATTCCCCATGTTAGGGCGTTAATGTTCCACTGTGTGGCTCACCAGTAAAGGCCTTAAAGATGATAGAACAATGAGGGGGCCTACCTACTCACCTGACCTAAACACCATTGAGAACTTGTGGCCCCTTTTAACCGGGAGATTTTCCACAAAGGAAAACAGTACAGGCGGCTCAGTGGCGCAGTGGTTAGCACGTCCATCTCTCAATTCAGTTCAAATCCAACTCGCTCTGGCATTCCTGTGTGGAGTTTGAATGTCCTCCCTGAGCCCTCATGGGTTTTTTCGGGGCATGCTCCAGAAACGTGCATGACAGGCGTATTTGGACATACTAAATTGTCCTTAGGTTTGATTGGGTTCGTCAATGGATATTTGTCTCTGTGTGCCCTTCGATTGGCTGGCAACCAGTTCAGAGTGTACCTGCTTACTGCCCAAGGATAAGCGGCTATAGAAAATTGAGTAAACTCTGACAAGCTGTATGGATGACAATGAAAGTGAATAAACAAAACACGAAGAGGAACAGAAGTAAACAAACAGCCAAACAGGCGAGACAACAATGAACACCTGGACAGGACACAAGTGGTGCAGGGAGTTGATTGGTTGACACAAAGAAACAGGTTGACGAGCACGGGTAGACACAATCACCCAAACTTGTCACTGACACAAAGGACACGAAAACAACACCAAACCAGAATTAAAGTCGTTTTCACGACTGATTATTTAAAAAGAAAAAACAAACAAACAAAAAACAAACAAACAAAAAACAAACAACCTATGGCATATACTACTTGTTTAGTTAGTTTAAGTCTAGGGTACTTGGAAAATTAGTTAAAAAAAAAAATCCCATTACCAGAGATTAGGTTACAGGCCCCAGGATTCTTTGTCCCATTTGTATTTTATAATAATAATAATAATAATATAAATGTGCGAGAAAAGTGAAAATGATCAACAAAGGCATATACTACATATTAATCAGTGTCATCTTTAGTAACACATACTGTATAGAGCACATACTGTATTCTCAATATATTTGCGCAGTACTAGATGGTTAACTGACAACGCAAGCTACCTTGTTGACAGTGGGCCCAACACTGGCTTGTTCCTCATGAAAAAGTTGCCAAATGTCACTATAATGTCTAGATAGGTGTGTCATGAACCACTGGGATGCCATTTCATCTTATTGCTACCATTCCTACACCCACTGCCAATTTTTTGAAAAACGCAGGGACGTATTGTCGCAATGGGAGTGAAAAGGTTAAACAAAAACCAAAGCCAATTCAAACAGGAGAGAAAACACAGCTGTGAAATTCTAACTGAAAAATTTGCTTTGAAACCCTAACATCGTTTTGAAACTTGAATTTTGAATTTTATTTGATCTTTGAAACCATGATTTGAAATGATTCCTTAGATTTGAAAGCTTAGTTTAAAGTAGAAAGAATGACTTAAAAACCCTTTTTTGAAACACTAACTTTGCTTTGAAATCTCGATCTGTCAGCGTACTAACTAATGTGCTGCAAATATTGTGTTTTGAAACCATGCACTTGAAATTGTTGTCTGCTCGTTTGCGTTGGAGGCTCACGCGGCGGCGTGGCACACGTACGACCGCGACTACCGGCGGCGGCAAGGCGGCCGCGTGTCCATGGCGCTGGCGTCCCATTGGGTGCGCCCGAGCCGGACACGCGTGGAAAGCCTGCGCGAGTGCCAGTGCTCGCTGGAGCACGTGCTGGGCTGGTTCGCTGGGCCGCTGTTCGGCGATGGTGACTATCCGGCCTGCATGAAGGCGCGCCTGGGCGCCCGGCTGCCGGTGCTGAGCGACCACGAGCGCCGGCGCGTCCGCGGTTCCGCCGACTTCTTTGCGCTGTCTCACGGCGCCACACTCAGCTTCCAGCTCATCAACGACAGCCTCAAGTTCGGTCAGCAGGAGGACTTGGACCTGCGCATGCTCCTCTACTGGATCAGCGCAGAGTACGACCGGCCCGACATCTTCGTGGTGCAGAGCGGATGGTGACTCTCCCTTTATTTTTTCTTTGAGAGTAAAACTTTCATATTACTGTTATAGTGAAGGATATGAGCAACACATGGAACAGAGTACTGAAGAATTGAGTAATCCTTCAAATCATATTTAACCCTTGCACAGTATTTTGTTTTTTACAGCAAAGGGATTTCACATCAAAGAAAAAGCATTGAATGAAGATATTTGGAAGCTAAACTTTCACCCAGATGTTGACAACGTATCAAAGTTCAACATTGTGTAATCACTTAGTTATTTTGCCACCAGGAGTGTGTCATCCCTTGGCCAAAATACTGCCAGAATGATGTGGAAGAAAATGACACAAAAATGATCAAAATACTCAACAAGGGTTAAATAGCTTAATAGGTAAGAAGACTGTGGAGGTATATTTAAAATGTATTTTAACTAAATATATATTTTATATATAAAATTATTCTCCATATTCTGTTCTTTTTGTGTCATATTATATCCATTTGGTTACGTTGCCTCCAGTGCTGTAGTTTTAGTTTTGAGTTTTTAGCCATAGAATTCAGCTACCTTGTGTCGCCAGGCTGTATGAAATTTACCTAAGCCCAGGGGCCAGGGCAATCGCATCAACAGTTGAGGGTTTCCGTGCAAGCGCAAAGGGATATGTGTATGGGCCAATATAGTTAATAGACAGCTGAAATAGCCCATGGAGTCACAAGATCGCCAGCTAGAAGCCTCACGTTGAACGTGATGTGATTGGATGCTCACTGCAGGGAGGCGGTGCTATATTGGTCAACCATGGTTGAAGTTGGAAGTTGTTAACGTTATTAAAAAAATATACCGTATTTTTACGGACTATAAGCAGCGACTTTTTCCTCATGTTTTGAGCCCTGCGGCTTATAGTTCAGTGCCGCTTACCTGTGTGTTTTTGTTTATTTATTTATTTTTGCTAGCTACCAGCAAGCAAATCTGTTTGAGGTGTCAATTTATGGAACAACTATCAAATAGTACTGAAAAGATGTGAATCAATGGCTGTGCTCAAAAAGAATATATATATATATATATATATATATATATATATATATATATATATATATATATATATATATATATATATATATATATATATAAATTTAATAATTTAAATTTAATAAAATAAATTTAATAAGAGAGTGTATAACATTTTGGGTAAATTTGTGGTGTAAATTTTAAATACAGTACATACATATATATATATATATATATATATATATATATATATATATATATATATATATATATATATATATATATATATATATATATATATATATATATATATATATATATAATATTTTTTTTTTTTTTTTTGCAATTTGCAATGTGGGTCCTCAGAAAAAAAGGGCTCCTGACTCCAAAAAGTTTGAGAACCCATGCTCTAAAGCAGGGGTGGGCAATTCCGGCCCTCGAGGGCCGGTGTCCTGCATGTTTTGCAGTTTTCTCTTCCTAACACACCTGATTTAAACCATTAGCTTATCAACAAGCTCTGGTGGAGCTTGAAAATAATCCTAATCATTTGAATCAGGTGTATTTGAGAGACAAAACGGGAAAACATGCATTACACCGGGCCCCAAGGCCTGGAATTGCCCACTCCTGCTCTACAGGAAAAGAGCAAACCTAAGGGTCTTTTCGATGTTGGGCAGACATATCTGTCAAGGTCATTACGTTCTAGCTTTACAGAAAATCCTCAAGCACACACACAAAAAAAGAAACGTTCTTTTGCCAAAACCAGGTGGGTTTTTATGCTTTCTAAATTTTTATGCTTTCTCGTCATTTACCTACTGATGACACAGCATCAGGAGCAATTAGGGGTCAGTGTCTTCAACATGGTCATGATGGCCGGGGGATCGAACCCTCAGCCTCTCAGCTGGAAGACGACCATTCTACCACCAAGCCATGCCGCCCCTGTGAAAAGCAACACAGTTGAAGTAACATAGTAATAGCAGAGTACTAGACCATTTACTGGCGAGAGTCATCTCATAGCAGCAAACTCAGAGTATGTTGAAGTAGATATATCTAATTATATATTAGTAATGTGAAATGAAGTATTCTAAATGTAAATATAGAGAAAACTTAGAAGTTGAACGAGAAAAAAGTGATGGCAAATCTGTAAAATTTGAAGTAATAGTGAAGTAATGGAGTCATTTCAAGGTAATCGATGAAGAGGACAAGTATTGTATGTCATGTGACATGTTCCACTCGTGTTCCATGTTTGCAGGTATGTGTCAGGCAGCACAAAGACTCAGGACCCCAAACACATGTACTACTTGAAGAGGTTCATTGCAGAAGCGCTCAAATGTGAGTGAGGGCACTCAGAACCACTTGCGTGTAGATGATGACCAATGTGGATGTTGTCGGGCGCAGCCATCGCCGTTGACGGCGTGAAGGTCGTGGGTTATACGGCCTGGTCTCTGATGGACGGCTTCGAGTGGCACCGCGAGTACGGCATCAGGCGGGGGCTTTACTATGTCGACTTCAACACGCCTGATATGAAGAGGGAGCCCAAGACCTCGGCAATCTTCTACAAGTAAGTGTGCATGTGGATGTAGAGAAGTCCTTCTGTGTGTGTGTGTGTATGTGTGTGTGTGTGTGTGTGTGTGTGGGGGGGGGGGGGGGGGGGGGGGCTTTGCGTTTGTGCTGTGTGATGCAATTGCACATCGGACGTCTCCAAATGCTGCTCCGAGGCCCAGTACCGGTCCGTGCAACTGACTTAGTTATCCTTTAACAGTTATGGATTTGTGCTTTATTTGACTTGATCTTTGTTTTTTGGCGCTGCCTCTGGCCGCTGTCGATATTACATTTTGTAGTGAGCAAGGATGGTGTGACTTCAGTTGAGAGTCGTCACAGTTGGTGATGCACACGTTGTTTTGTCTTTCTGTGAAATCTGGCCCACGAGTGTTTGTAAGTTGTACTTTCTTTGTGAGAATGTTGTCATTTATGACAATATGCCCATAATTACTTTTAATGTTGCTCCAATAACTCATGACTGTGGATACCATGATAGCTAATGTTAATTCTTATCTTCAGCATGTTACTGTATATAATGCTGCCTCATATAAGTTTAGCTCGTTAGCATTTCATTTGTGCCAGGTATTTCCCTTTGCTATATGTTAGCACAATGGTTCTCAACGTTTTTTTAGTGATGCACCCCTTGTGAAATATGTTTTCAGCCACGTACCCCTTAACCATGCAAAGCATTTTTGGGTAAAAATGTTTTTTTTTTGGGGGGGGGGGGCTTGGCGAAAATAAATTGAGAAGCACTGACGTACAGCAAGATGTGCTGAGGTCTGCAAAGAGGAAGCCGTTGTTTCCGGTAGTCAGCATCACATTTCATTAAACATTCACATCTGGTTCATGAGTTACCTTTTTACTCGCCTTCAGTTACTTTGTATATAAAGGGCCTTGAAAAAGTCTTCCCTATTGCAAGGGTTGCAACAGAGAACACTTTTTTTCAAGTTTGCATGTTTTTTAAATGGTATTTTTGTCTTTTTTTCTGTTGTTGTTACAGTCATCCAATAACAAAGAAGAAAAGTGGAAATCAAAGCACATTTTTAAAAAAAAGATTTGGTTATTAATCAAAGTAATACTCTGCAATAATCGTTAGTTGCAGCCTTACCTGACTGCTTTAATTTGAATTTTTTCATGTCCTTCTTTTACCTCAACTAATAAGCCAATGTAGACGTGCGATGACTACCCCTTAATTTTGGGGTCAAATTCTTGAATTTTCTATGTTAGAGTGTATAAGACGCACCATCACTTTGGCAGCAATGTCAAAACTACAGCAAACTGAAGAAATCTCATCTTTGAATAGTTGACACTATCGTATTTTCTTGTGTTCACATCCGTAAGATATATATTTGTTGCACATTAAGTGTTTCAGATTTCCCACATTGTCAGCGGTCAGTGTACGCCTCGCCAGTGTAGTGAATGTGCTTGTTTTCCTTTTCTTCGCGACGCAATATATTTGAACAGAAATAGCCGAAGTTGCACTGCATCCTTGTTTCACCAAGTTTGAATGTGTGTACAGTATATGCCAAAAGGCCACTATTAATCAACAAGTCTGAATGTGTGTATATGCCAAAAGGCCACTATTAATCAACAAGTCAAATGGAATACCTTTTCATATACTCATCTGGAGACGTGATAACTTTTACATCACAGGTGACAAACTCAATGAGCCAAAACTCAAGGCCAAATCTGGCGCATCATTTTACAGTATGTGGCTTGCAAGTTTCTGACAAAAATACAAACTTTGCAGTTGTCTTCTTCAACTTTTTTTTAAGAAAACAACAAACATTTTTTGTTACCAATGCCCTTTTTGAACAGTACATGATCGTCTCCGTTTTAGGACTATTCCTGTGTGTGAACAAAGATGGACGTGGACGGCTTCTATTATTTCATTGAGAGAGGCATTATTCTACTGTACCTATAGCTTTAACTACTGTATTCTGGTTTGTGCTACATTTGTGTTGTGAATAACATTTGTTGTGTTGTTGTCGTTATCACTGATTTTAATCATTTCCATAGACATGTGATCCAGAGAAATGGTTTTCCGGAGCTCCCGGAAAACCGTCCCGCTCAAGGGATGTTTCCGTGTGACTTTGCTTGGGGAGTCTCCGCCAACTCCATCCAGGTCAATGACATTTACAAACTCATTTCCCGAATCAATGTTGACCATTAACTTATTGGAGGTTATATTTGTCAATAGAGACTGTTACTTGTAAATAATTTTATGGAACTGTGGCGTTCCTACTACAAATTATGTCATATGTGAACAAATGTACTGATTTTTGTCTGTTTTGTTCATTTCTTACTAAAAACACACTTATTTTGCAACATTTTTACATGATTTTCACAAGTGCAACAGGGCTCTATCCCTATCCCCTCGTAATTTTATTACTAAAATATACGGCATATATGGTTTTTGTTAATGAATATTTTTTTTTAAAAATAGTGCATTTCAGGATTTTTTGAAAGGTTTGCTTATGAGTTTGGTCTGAAACATGTCAGAAAGTTGGTAAAAATATTCATCTTTGTTCACCAGGGTTCTCCAGCTGTTTGGAAATGCCTTATTTTGATTCAACACAATGTTAATCAGTCTGCTTTCACAGAGGACTAATCAAATCTGAGAATATTTCCAGTCGAGAGGCTGGCATTCTGGAGCTTTGTTTTCAAAACGAAATTGGTTATAAAAACAAATTACAGATTGAAGGATGTCAGTGTCTCCTTGTTTAATATCAAACGTCGCTATGGCTCCGTTACTTAGGTATCTCATATGCAAAAATTATACTGTATATCTTGCAAAAATATACACAAATGACATTGTTTAAATCAATCATAACTGAATTACAAATGCATTACAAAACGTCAATTAGATGCAAAGGTGTACTTATCAATGCAAAACCTTTGCATATGCTAAAATACACGAAAGGGAAGAAATACCTGGCACAAAGGAAAATGATAACGAGCTAAATGCATACAAGGCAGCACTATATAACATGCTGGCGATAAGACCTAACAATAGCTAGCATGTTATCCATAAGTTATAGGATCAACAAACTAATTTCGGGCGTAGTATCATAAGTGACATAAGTCATGACAAAAGTGACATGTGTGTCACTGACAGTGACTGCTCTCAACTGAAGCCATACCGTCCTTCCTCACTACAAAATGTAATATTAACAGTGGCCAGAGGTGGCGCCAAAAAACAAAGATTAAGCCAAACGAAGCACAAATGAATGAACTGTTAAAGAATAAACTAAATCTGTTACAAAACATCATTATGCCAGGTGCAGCCCATGTGACCCAATACCAGTTGATCCACGAACCGGTACTGGGCCTCTGATTTAACCCAAATTGGGTACAATAATTGCATAATACATTTGATTGTGTTGTGTTTGCGAATCAGGTGGAAAGCTCTCCCAGTCAGTTTGCAGACCCCAATGTGTACGTGTGGAACACGGACAACGGTGAGCTGACGCCACTGGAAGGACTAGTAGCGCCACCTACACACCGCAGAGTGCACTGCGCCGACTATGTTAGCATCAGACAGCAGGTGACGCACAACCACAACATACTGAGATTGTTGTTTGTGAAACAATAGACACATTTGAATAGAAGTTGCTCTCAAATTTGAAAATGAATGTCGAATTGGACAAGCATTAATTCCTTTTCTCTCGTCATTTGGACTAATCTAATGTTAACTACTGTGTCAGGTGGATGAAATCCAGGCAGTAGGCATGAGCCATTTCCACTTCTCCCTCAATTGGTCTGCACTGGTGCCGGTGGGCGACGTGGCGCAGCCCAACACGACTTTGCTGGGTTACTACCGTTGCTTCTGTCGCCAGTTGCTGCGTGCCAACGTCACGCCCGTGGTCACCCTGTGGCACCACACGCGCCAAGGCAGCAGTCTGCCGCTGCCTCTCAACAGCGCCAGCAGGTGGCTCAAAAGGTATCCAATTTCCCGTAAGCAATAGGCTTGAATAGATCTTTACATATCTATCTATATATCTATATCTATATCTATATATATCTATATATATCTCTATATATCTATATATATATATATATATATATATATATATATATATATATATATATGTATATATATATATATATATATATGTATATATATATGTATATATATATATATATATATATATATATATATATATATATATATATATATATATATATATATATATATATATATGCTCGTAACTCGAATTGCTCGTATGACGGGCAATTCAAACCTATGTTAATTAGTGAATGCGTGCAACGCATGCAAAAACCTTAGGTAAAAACATCATGACTTTATACACATGTTTAAAATTAGTAAGATAATCTACTGTACAGTGAAATTAAATAACATAAATATACAAAGGAAAAATGACATTTACCTTTGGGGCAACGTGACTTGAGCTGGTGGTGGGTGGAGGCGGAGGGGAGCAGAGACGAATCCGCAGAATTTTTTTTTTTTTTTCTTAAATGAGAACTTTCCTTAAACGAGAACATATCACTGGCGATTTCCTTCTCTTTAATCCATTATAGGATAAACTTCTCCATTTTGTTGTCGACCGAGGTCCGTACCCTGGCAAGGAAAGTCTTGCCCTTAGAAGATTGCCGAGCGGTTACGGCCATACTCACTATACTATACACCATACTCACTCCTGCTTGGTTTCTATTGTCATCATCCTCTTACTTCTTCCTTTACCGCCACTTGCAATTTTAAAAGCCATGTCTAACAGATAAAGTTTGCAAAGTCTTCACAACACACCGACCAGCTGTGCCATCAAGCTAGATGAAAGCGTTCGGCCAATAGCATATCGGCATTTCTGTGATTGACGTGACGCCGGCCAATAGCATATCGGCATCTCCGTGACTGAGACCGTGACTGTGACCTTAATCGACCAATAGCATATCGGCATCTCCGTGACTGAGACCGTGACTGTGACCTTAATCGACCAATAGCATATCGTCGTTTCCGTGACATGCGAGAATAGTTATTTTTGTTGATGCAGCAAAGCGAAAAAAATAGTGCGGACACACTGACCGGCATGTTGGATTGTTCGTAAGACGAAAGGTTTGTGCGTAAGAGGGGGACAAAAAAACGCCGCGGTCCTCAGTTCGTAAGATGAAAAATACGTAAATCAGGGAGTTTGTAAACCGGGGGCCCACTGCATATATATACACAAACACAGTGGACCCCCCTCGGTCTACGACATCTATGACATCCCTGCCTTACGTTTTTTTCAGCTTACAACGTGGACTGCAACGTTTTTTCGCCTCCTCTTTACAGTATTTTTCCCACTTTATGACAAAAACAACTGTCATGACCCTAGAGGTTGGCTGTATTTGTGTTGTTTTGTCTCTATCTTCAGGCACTTTTCAGTAATTGCTCTTATTTGCTGGTCCCGTCAAACTGCTTGCGTTGCAACGCGTCACTCAGATGCTGATCTGCTATTGGTCGGCGTCACGACTCCCTAAGATACTGGTCTGCTGTTGGTCGGCGTCACTGTCAAAATGGCGGCATGCTACAGACTGGATTGCGTCTGAGTACTTAAAACAACTATTTATGCATTTTACTGCTTAATTCAAACTTGAATGGGTGAGCCATGGGTCCCAAGATTGCTATTGAAGTTAGAGAAGTAAGAAGATGATTTATATGGAAACGAAGCTGGAGATATTCAAGAAAGACAAAGAAAACTAAGCTAGCCTGGCCTAGGCTAAGCTACCCACACTAGGGAATATGGCCATAACAAGTTTGTCACATAAAGGTAAATAAATCCTTCCTATATTTTTTATTTATGTTTTTTAATAGGATATATGTATATTATATATACATAGCACTTACTATACTATTTTGATACCATTTTTTATTATGTATATACAATTTTGATGTTTTTACCTTGAGTTTTACATGCATTAGGGAATTAACATAGGTTTGGATTGCCCGCCATATGGCAAATTCATGTTACGATACCAACCGCAAAATTGATTAATCTCGTAAACCAGGGGACCACTGTGTTTAACAACACTATATTTACAGTTGACCGCCACTATTCGCTGGAAATTGGGAGCAGGCCAGCGCACATAGATCAAATCTACATATACTAATTATTTTACAGTGATATCCAACAATTGGACCACTTGAGAATAGACTTCCCTCCATGTGGCCCCTGAGCTAAAATGAGATTAACACAACCGGTTAAGAAGTAAAGGTTGATGTTTCACATTCAGGGAGACTCCAGACCTGTTTGTTGAATACGCGCGGCTGTGCTTCCGCGAACTGGGCGAGCATGTGAAGATGTGGATAACGCTCAACGAGCCCAACGACGACATGGTGAGCTACCAGGAAGCTCATCAGATGCTGCGAGCCCACGCGCTTGCCTGGCGAGCCTATGACCGAGATTTCAGGCCCACTCAGTGCGGTCAGGTAAGTGGCCCGTCACGACCTGTAGGCATGGAACCTTCCGGTTTTTACACGCGTGTTGTTTAAAGGTGTCGCTGGCCCTGCACATGGACTGGGTGGAACCGGCCTTCTCGTTCAGCCGCGAGGACGTGGAACCAGCCAAGAGGGTTCTGGACTTCCGAGTGGGATGGTTCGCCGAGCCGATCTTTGGTAGAGGAGATTACCCTCTGGGAATGAGGAGCTGGCTGCGACAACTCAACTCACTCGAGTACTGTACACACAATCAATGCTAATCAATCTTAAAGAATGTAGTTTCGTTTGGCGGGGGGCAGTTCGGAAGACAAGTCTTTTATGTGTAGAACCACAAAAATGTTTCAGTCACAGGAAGTCAGCCATGTTAGTTTGCAGCAGCACCCAGCGCTTGCGCAAATGTCTTCAAAATTCAGCCCTTCATGACAGACCCTCGCACGATGATTTTGTAATGTGAAGTATAACAATAAGCTGAATTTTTTTTCAATAAATGAAAAATGTTTTATGATTAATAGTAATGTTAATGTTTTATGATTAATAGTGATGATATGCTTGTACTATTTTGGACAGTATTAAACTTGGGACACCTGGAAAAAGATCTGTTCGCATTCCAAGCTAAAACAAGTTTGACATTCATGCTCTAAAGACTTGACAAGATACAAAATCTTTTTTCGGGTACATATTGTCCATATCCCAACTGTGGTCTGCTGCTTCTGCCTTCATCTCTGCTGTAGTAGAAACTAACAACAAGAAGCGAACCATTTGCTGTGGATATTTCTCCTCTAATCTCACAGTATTTTTTGCAAATTTGGGGGGGAAAAAAAACACTCTCAGTTTAAAAATGCATTGTAATGCACATTAATGTCATTTTTACCAAGTAAAATACAGTGGGCCCCTGTGTTACGACATTAATCCGTTCCGCGGTTGGGGTTGTAAGGCGAATTGGCCTTATGACGGGCAATCCAAACCTATGTTAAATAGCTAATGCATTTAGAACCCCAGGTAAAAACATGAAAATTGTACATACATATTAAAAATTGGTACCAAAATAGTATAGGAAGTGCTACGTATATATAATATACATGTATACAATCAGAAAACATCATAAATAAAAAATATAGAACTGATTTATTTACCTTTGAGTGCCGCTTGTTATGCCCATATTTCCTAATAAGGGTTATCGCTCTCATCGTTTCCGTATAAATCATCTTCTTAATTCTCTCTTTAACATCACTAGCAATCTTGGGACCCATGGCTAACCCTTTCTTTGAATTAAGCAGTAAAATGCCCTATACATATGGTTTTGTAACCACTCACAATCGAACAAAGCTTTACCGTTCCGCCTTTTTTAAACAAGTGACGCACACTAATAGCAGACCACCATCTCTGTGAGGAGCCGCCGACAAATAGCAGACCAAAATTTTAGAATTTTTCAGTTGCATGGACGGCAACTGAAAATAAGTGTAATCACCTAAAAACGCCTGCAGATGGAGACGAAACAACACAAATACAGCCAAGCCTCTAGGGTCATGACAGTTGCAAAACCAGGAAGATGTCATAAAGAGGGGATGAAAATCTCAGTATTATTCCATGTCGCTACATGAAAATAATGTAAGTCAGGGGCGTTGTCACACGGGGGTCCACCGTATGATTATTTTTTTGTATGTAATGCCTTACATACATTAAAAAATAATGCATTACTTTTGTAATGTGTTACTCCCAATCCTGGTTGACTGGAGAAGACACTAGGGAGCTGAAATTTCACTCAGATGATGATAACATGATGACAACAAATTGATCACATTGCTTGATTGTGCTGCAGACTTCCGGTGTTCAACAAGGAGGATCGGCAGCTCGTGAAGGGCACATACGACTTCTTTGCCATGAGCCACTTCAGCACTGAGCTAGTAACCCAAGCCAAGGAGGACCCGTAAGTGAAATATGCACTCCACTATGTGGCCAGTAGGACTGAATGATGAATTGCATTTGCAATATGTGAGAAAAGGATGGATGAGTGCCTTAATTGTCCGTTTGACTTGGATTTCCAGGGCATCCGGAAAGCATTCACAACGCTTCACTTTTTCAGTAGTGTTTCATGTTATAGCCTCATTCCAAACTGTTTTAAATTCACCTCTTACCAAAATCTCGACACATTATGACAATGTGTTTTTGGAATTTTTCAAAAAGAAAGCACATTTAGAAAAGTATTCACAGCCTATGCTTAATACTTTGTTGATGCACCTTTGGCAGCAATTGCAGCCTCAAGTGAAAATGATGCCGCAAGCTACCTTTATGTAGTTCTACCCATTCTTCGTCGGAGAAGTTAAATCGGATTCAAGTCTGATCTTTGGCTGGGCCGCTCCAGGATATTCACAGAGTGCTTCAGAAACCCATCCTTGGCTGTGTGTTTATGGAGGGCCAAAAGTACCAAAATTCAATAAATACACGTACCATTCAATAATCAAATCAAAGTGTCATTAAATAATGAAATATATAATTAGTTAATTAAAAGTGTCATTCATGAAACAAATGTTTCATTTATGAATTAAATGTCGAATTAATTAAATAAAACATTTAATTCATGAATGAAACTTAATTATTTGATGACATTTAATTCATAAATGAAACATTTGTTTAATCAATCCATCCATCCATTTTCTATAGCCACGTATCCTCACAAGGGTCGCAGGCTTGCCGGTGCTGATCCCAGCTGGCTTAAGGCAGTAGGGGGGCACTCTCAACTTTACCCTAGTATCCGTCCAAGCATTATCATAACTGCTTGTCCTCACAAGGGTCTCGGGCGTGCTGGTGCCTATCCCACTTTAGTTAGGTAAGTGTGGGGTATAGCCTGAACTAGTTGCTAACTGATTGCGGGGCACAAAAAGATGAAGAACCAATCTCACTTAACCCCTGGTGAAAATTTTGACCCAACTCTGGCTTTTAGATGTTTTTGATGTGTGATATCAAAGGAAAAGCATACAAAAAACACTAGGAGGCTCAAATATTCCATAGATTTTCGACCCATGTCAACTTTCAACATGCCGTCTTGTCGTCGCTTCTAAATGCTTCCAAAAAGGAGGTTGAGAGGTACACTATGCCGATTTAGCCCAGGTTAGTCTCATTTACTGCCATTAAAAATTGGAAATATTATCAACTTTGGACTTATCGAAAACCGATGTTTTATCATGCATTTCCTTTCCTGCCAGTTTTTCATGTATCCTTTCAACGGCAAGTGGCAAACAGAATGCAATAGAAATGTTTGTGTTGAGACCCCAAAACCATCAGGTGGTGCTAGCTGACAATTATGACATTTACATGCCTTTCAATGACTTCATCGGGTGGCTTAGCCTCACTCCCATAATACAAAGTTCTTGATATGCATTGTGGGACTTGTTTTTGACAAAAGGCTTCGATCCAAGAACTAAATGTTGCAGGAAAGCTTTAATTCTTTTTAAGCATTTTATTTCATGCAACGCATACGGCTGATGCCGCTGAACATTTTGAGGGGTTGAAAGTAAAACTTTATATTTGATGACGTTATGACCCTTTCAAAGTCAGCCCAAAAATTCATCTGAGAAAGACCTTGAAAAAAATTGCTGTTAGATTATTTGCCATAATCATTAAGGCCCAGTGGCTACAGCATACTGACACGCACCGCGTGATGACCCTGCGGTGCATTTTACAGGTACACGTACACGTCCGATCTGGAGGTGCAGCACATGATCGACACCACGTGGATCATGTCGCCTCGGCCCGTGGTACCCTGGGGCTTGAGGAAGGCGCTCAATTGGGTGAGGATGATGCATACAGAACCACAAAGATCTCTAATCGGGCCTGCTAGGCATTTACATGATTAGTTCATTAAATTCTTTTTTTTTTTTTTTTTCAAACTCAAACGTTGAGCGCAATTTTTTCCCCACTGCTAGCTTGTGGCAGGGTTCATGTTAAATGAAATTTCAGGTGAAGGAGCACTACCCGCACGTGCCAATCTACGTGATGGCCAACGGTGTGCAGGAGGACCCGGCCCGCTTCAAGGATAGCCTGAGGGTTTTCTATGTGTACAACTACATCAACGAGGCACTCAAAGGTGATGTCGCCGACCGTCTAATGATTACACTGGCCCGAGGTCACTGATCGTCAGCGCAAACATAAACATGCAACATCAAAGTCACTGAACTCTGGTCAGCTGCACTCAACCTTAGCATGTGACTCGTTAGTTTATCTCCATTTTATCATCGACAACAAATTTTGTTTATGGCATGATTCGATTGTAATTCACCGAAACATCGTTTTTTTAGTGGTGATTCATGATGTGCAACATGCACTTGTTTTAATTGTAAAATCTACTTTTGCTAATGTTTTTGCGGCAAAATTAGAATTGTGGGCAAAACAGTGTTTTCAAGGCTAAATGATGCGTAAAATATTGAGCAGTGGTTCTCATACAGAAATACGTGAAGACTCTTGAGGGGTACAGGAAATTTTAACAGGAATTCTGTCATCATAGGAACAGTACAATTTTCTTTTCAAATTACATGGCAATTAATTACAACGTAAACCAAAACAAGACTCCTTAGTGCAGAATAAATGTGCATTCTTTACTGATTGGCTCTTAGCCAGGAAATCCAAGATAGAAGCTTTTTAATTCCCTAAATGATGTCGTTTTTAGGTAAATTTAACCTCAGCAAAACTTTGTTTTACAGTGGACCCCCGCCATACGAAATTAATCCATTCCGGGATTGTATGGCGGACAATTGAAACCTATGGTAATTAGCTAATTAGTAATATTAATTATTTGACAATTGATGCGTAACCATTTTGCCGCAGCGTTCACACTGGACGGCGTGAATTTGAAGGGCTACTTCGCGTACGCCCTGAACGACCAGCGCGACCCGGGCTTCGGCTTGTACGGCCATGTGCACGAGGAGGCGGTGGTCAAGGCGTCGCTGGCTAACTACCGCAACATCATCCGCCACAACGGCTTCCCCGTGCCGGGGGCGCCCGCCCAGCGGTGCCCCCGTGCCGCCCAACCCTGCCCCGGCTGCCGGGTTCTGGTCAAGTGGCCCGTAGCGGGCTTCCTGACGCTGGTGGCCTCGGCTGCGTTAATCACATTGGGCATCGTTGTCTACTACGCCGCCAGGTGGCGCCAAGATTCCTACTAGCCTAATATAATTGCTTACAGAAGCTTTTAGAAGCGCTTGAGTTTTTATTGTAACTTATTACTGTCACAAACGTTTATTGTAGTAATCTTGTGTTTTCGTGCACTATCCATTTGTGTGCTTCATTAAGCCTGTTTCCAACAGGCTCTAGACTTTATAGCCCCCTTATAAACTGATTACTGGCTTGAAAAAAAAGAAGCAAAAAATGTCTTGCAAAAATGAATGCATGTTTTCGCCCACCCCCCCACACTCCAATGTCTGTATTTTAGAAAAGAATTGCCAACCCCCATCAAGAAAATCTTGTTACTTTCTAAAAAATGTCACATTTTTCATTCAAAAATGTTATTCCAGAACAAAAACTATTACAAGAAAATTTTACAAGCATAAACCACATCTCATGAACATTTTTTTTTTCAGAAAACATTTTTATTCTAGAAAGAACTCTGTTGTACAGTAATACCAATGCCATTGCTACTTGAATAATTACAAAGTACTGTTTAGGTATCCCTATTCATTTATATACAGTGGTGTTATTTATCAAGGTTCTCCTCCTCCAGTTACGTTCCCACAAAAACACAACTTGGACGTACACCCCCTAATGATATAAGCAGAAACTGGTTGCTTAGAATACACATACGTACATATTTGCATACGGTAGCTAATAAGCATTTGTGTTTGTTGTCATATGTATTGTAGTTGTGTCAAGTAAATGTTTAAACAATGTCTACTGTGTATCAACAAGTACTTTTAATAATGTGAGCGTGTATATCTATTTTTGTGTGTGTGTGGGAAAGAGCGAGAGATAAAAAAAAAAAAAAAAGTGTCCATCAGAACATCATGGCGTCCAGGCCGTCCTCCATGAACTTTTTGTAGACAGCCATGAACTTGGCGATGAAGGCCTCCAGGTGGTAGATGGCTTTGCTGCCAAGCTGCAGCCGGTGCTCATAGTATGCCGCCATGTGCGCCACCTCTGGCTTCAGGTGCCCGTCGCAGTTGTTTAGAAGCTCCTTTACCAAACGCTATGAAAGACCAGATAGAATTAGTTAGCATAGCATGGTAACCGACGGGCCAAAAGCCCTGGAACAAACACAGAAAACAGGCAAGATTATTGCAAAAAGGCTAATTATTTAACTGAAACGCCACACAGGAGCCAGATGTAAATCTATGACGTTTGCAAGTGGGGTGAACATGTGCACATCACTAATTTCCTCAAATTGATGCTATACCAATGTACGCCTAGTTCAGCGGTTCTCAAATGAGGGTACGGGCACCCCAGGGGTTACTTGAAGGAACTGGGAGTACTCAACATTTTAAATAAAGCAAACAAGCATACTAAAATGCCTTTAAAATGATTATAGAATTAATTCAATGTTTTGGGAAAATATAGGTTCATAAACACATTTTATGCTATCCAATTCCGGTTATTCAAAATTAAAAAAAAAATCAAAAAAAAGCTTCTCCCACATACTACAATGGTTGAACCCAACTTGTCAGGTTACCTGCCAAGTTAATGATTTATTTTTATGAACAAATCTCTACTGTAATCCCAAAAGAGGTTGCTTTATATTTTTCCGCAGACAAATATTTAATAGTTCTTTATTTTTGAGACTTAATGCTGATTTTTGCTGACATTATACAGTTTAATAAATTAGACTCCAATGGCATGTTTTCAGTCCTTTTTTTAAGGCAAAAATTATTTGAACTGATTTAGGGGTACTTGGCTGAAAACATATTTCACAGGGATACATCACTGAAAAAAGGTTGCGAACCATTGGCCCAGTTATATGACAAAAGGGCTGAAACTATGGCGTTATATTTGTGCCACAATTACGCACGCGCGGAAAAAAAAATCGAGCGGAGAAAATCAAACTGAGCGAGCGAAAACAGATTTTGAGAGCAAGAAAAAAACTATTGAGCGCGTAATGATAAGAGTTTGAGCGCGCGCCGATGGAGTTTCAACACAGAAAAAGAAATTGCTCGCTCAAAATTCCTCTTCGCTCGCTCGGGATAGCCCTCTCTCGCTCAACATCTCGCTCTCGCTCGCGATACTCCTCCCTCCCTCGCTCAACATTGCGTTTGCTCAACATTGAGCTCTCGACTCGTCCTCTGCGCTCGCTCAGTTCTGTTCACGCGTTACGTTTGTGCCACAAAACCAGCCAATCAGAGCTTGTAAAAGCACTTTGATTGACACAGCTTAGTATCCAATGAGATTGCTTGTACGCTATCCGTTGACGCACTCTCGTTTGCCCTGTGTTCACCCGAAAAGGGCAAACGAGTGTGCGTCAACACGGACTTGGGCTGGAGAATTACTTTTAATATTATTATTATTACTGTATTATATCATTTGACAGAAATACCTTGTTAGTTTTTGTACTTTAATAATATAAGCCCACCCCTCCCGCCTACGTCGATGTGACGCACTCTCGTTTGCTCGTTCCGGGTGAACACAACAAGCAATCTCATTGGATACAAAGCTGTCAATCAATGTGCTTTTACAAGCTCTGATTGGCTGGTTTTGTGGCACAAACGTAACGCGTGAACAGAACTGAGCGAGCGCAGAGGACGACTCGAGCGAGCGAGAGCTCGATGTTGAGCAAACGCGATGTTGAGCGAGGGAGGGAGGAGTATCGCGAGCGAGAGCGAGATGTTGAGCGGGAGAATGCTATTGCGAGCGAGCAAAGAGGAATTTTGAGCGAGCAATTTCTTTTTCTGTGTTCAAACTCCATCGGCGCGCGCTCAAACTCTTATCATTACGCGCTCAATAGTTTTTTTCTTGCTCTCAAAATCTGTTTTCGCTCGCTCAGTTTGATTTTCTCCGCTCAATTTTTTTTTCCGCGCGTGCGTAATTGTGGCACAAATATAACGCCATATGAAACCACAAGAAAAAAAAGTAATCGTAATGTATCGACTACAGGCTTCATTCTGATATGTTGTAAGAAAATGTTTACAACACAAAACAAAGGCCACCATCCGTTCAAATTTATACTGTCTCTCGTTGTCATTTATTTAGTTATCTTATATTTTCTAAAATTCACCCCAATTGCTGTTAAAAACAAAACGAAAAAAACAACTCTATACCTTAGGCATTACTGCCACCAAGTGGTAGAAAAAGCACACAACACATACCGACTGAAAGGTATAAACTACTGATACCTGTTTGGTACCAGCATAATATTTTTGGTGCTTTTTTGTGACCACATGCCTTTTAACATTTGGATTCTCGTAGATGAGAATTTACGCTTTTCATGTAGTGTATGCATCAGAATCTTCCCAAGTTTATGTTTCTCCTTGCAGTGTGTTTGCCCCCGTCGCTCACCGTGGGCTAGAGATCAGGGTTCATGAATAAAAATGTTCACCTACTTTTTGTTGCATGCGTACAGCACCTACCGTCATGATGACGTCAGCGGGGATGCAGTGAGTGAGCAGCTCGTACAAACGTCCTCGCACCTCCAACAACCTGGTCCAAAAAGACAATTAAAACTTGAGACTGACTAAATGACGAACAACAGTGGTGTCAAATGCAGGGCCCGTGGGCTGGAACCGGGCTGCAAGGAGCTTTAATCTGGCCCACAAAATCCTTTTGTGAAGTATATATAAAAAATTAAAATGAATAGGACCGAATCCATTCGTCATCTGTCCATAATCAAGATAAAATTTCAGAATTTTACAAGCAATGTCAAGATGAGGACTACAATTTATAAGCAAAGGTGACCAGTTGCTACTACTGTGCGAAATAGCTTGCTGATCGCTTCAGTGACAGAAAATGGAACGCTACGCTATCGTTCATGTTAACATTAGCATCTAGCTTCGTCGTGCTACTGCTAAGCGCACGTAAAATCCTTTGATCGTCCCCAAGAGATTCACAATGGGTGAAGGTTGCCATCTGAGACATTATTAGAGACTGTATTACAAACTCTGAGTCTTTTTTTTTTTTAATTCACTTACTTTAATACCGGCTCTGCAATTAGCACATTCCGTATTTGATGTGACAACTGGATATTTATTGATTTCTTTGTTTTTAGTTCACCATATTATGTATCCTAAACAAATAATGTAATTTCTAAACAAATGGAAATTTTTTTTTCATGCAATTCACGGAAAAATGTTATACTGGGATGCATATGGGTATGAAAAGGAATTTACAGTGGACCCCCGGGTTACGACGCCCCTGCCTTACGTGGATTGCAACGGTTTTTGTCCCCTCTACGCCATTTTTTTCACCTTATGACATAAAAAAAAAAAACCTTCTCAAACTACATGTGTCACTGCTTACATCACTACCATGCTAGTCTGCTATTGGCCGGCGCACAGGGTCACAAAGACAGCTGCCTAAGACTTGATCGCATGTTGAGAGTGTTTAAAACATGGTATTTATTGTGCATTTATTGCTTAATTCAAACTTGAATTGGTTAGTGATGTTAAAGAAAGAAGTAAGAAGATGATTAGTATAAAAACAAAGCTGGAGATAATCAAGAAATACGAAGAAGGCTAAGCTAGCCTAGGCAAGGCTACACTCACTAGGGAATATGGCCATAACAAGCTCGTCACGTTGCTCAAATGCAAATAAACCTTATATATATATATATATATATATATATATATATATATATATATATATATATATATATATATATATATATATATATATATATATATATATAATGTTGTTATTTAATTGTATACATGTATATTATATATAAGTGCATCTAGAGCTAGCCAGCTACTTCTAATGGGCAGGATGTTTTGTAGGTGAAAAAAATAAATATCTGCAACGATGTGGCCCCTCCTACCTCTGTGGGGTCTGCTGGCTCACAATGGCGTTGGCCGTTTCTCGAATGAACACCTCCCAATCAGCTTCTGTGACTTCTTGGTCCGGTGAGAAGGGGTACCTGGAGGATGAGGCCATTGTCACGTCACTGAGCGACAAAGGTGTCAGCAAACCTTTAGCGTTATACTTTTTTGGGCGGTGACCCTGTCACCATGAGGCAAATTGTGGTAGCCCTGCCAGAAACAGCGTCATATGTCACCGTTTGATCAATTTCAACTGTTTCAAAAATAGACGCTATTACTTATTATCCAACCATTCATTATCTTTGCCGCTTATTTTCACAGGGCACGCGGGTATACTGGAGACTATGCCAGAATGCATGTGGGCAGCATTCAGGGTACATCCTGTAATGGTTGCCAGTCAATCACGCCAAAGAAAGACAGCACACAGACAAACGCGAAAACACACCTACAAGCAATTTAGAGTGCATGGACATGTAGTACAATTGTGCAAATCAGTGAATCAGTGTATATTTACCATTTTAAGGTCATTGAAAAGGAAGAGACACAGCAAGAATAAGACTTGCTACTCACTGCTGCACCCTACAGGCCTCGCACATGAGCAGCGCTTTGCGGAGGTTGCGTCCTGACTTGTCGCTGATCCGCTTGGCCAGTTCCGGGGGCAGGAGGAGACCTTCTTTCTTGCACACCGACGTGAGTATGTGACACACCTGCGAGAAAGAAACACAATTGTGACCCGCTCTGGCAAAAGGATCCGTACGTCACTGGATAAAGTTTTGTGTGAATGACAAATATTGTTGATTTTGCGTGGACACAAATATTGATTTTGAGATTTGCCCCAATATACTTTCTTTAAGGTCTACATTTTCATTTCAGAGAAGCCAAAAGGTTACACACACACACGCACAAAGGAGCAATAACAAAACAAGGAAACTGGATACATATAAGTTTCATGGTAATTTCAAAGTTGTTTTGAGGTTGAGGCCAAATCACTATTTTTGCCCAATTTGAGGTGTTAAGGGGGGGTCATACTTAGTGATGAGCTGCTGGCACACGAAGCTCAAACGCACGCGCCGAGGTGTGGTTTAGTCATGTGACATATGACGTCGGATGCATTTTAGTGAGTAAGTGCTTCGAACAACGGATTGGTTTGTTAAAATTCGAGTCACTTACCGAGCTCGAATGATATACGGTTCTTTGGTTTATATACAGAAATTACAAAACATGTTTTCAGCAATTACAGTGATCCCCCTACTTCGCGGTTAATGGGGGGTATCAACCCCCCGCGAAGTCTGAAACCCGCGAAGTAGGCTATCAGTTCCTAGATTTCTATGTACGCCCCAATATAGCCGCAGTAACCTTAAACAACCCTTTTTTTTTTTTTGGTATTTTTTGCCTATTTTATTTCCTTTCTCGTATTATTTAACATTACATTATCCTTATTAACATTATTGTATATTTATTGAATAACTAATATTACTTAGTTTGTTGAGAATTTGTTCTCAGGACTGGTTATCTGCACCAAGACTCCGGTGAAAGAGTACACACAAGTCCTCACGTTGAACTTCACATTTATTTTGGCTCGTGTATGGTGTATCATGTAGTATCTGTTGAATAATAAATCAACAACAATGTTTAAGTCAGTCAACTAACATATAAACACTTAATCTATGAATTTACTGTTTTTTAGCCGACATTAGCGGGTTAGCAACTAACAACAACTACTAACTATAAAGTGCAACCTCTACACAAACGAACACATGAAAAGAATAAACACCCATCGCTTACTGAACATAGGCAGTAGCGTGCGTTATCAACATAAATGATAATAAATTATAAATATGAGCTTACGTTGTCATTCACATCACCTTAACGAGCCAAATGACGCACAGACAATGTAAAACAGGAATTGGAAATGCAACGCGACCAGACAAATTTAAAAACCTGCATTTCAAAATAAGATAAAAAAAAGTCACGAACTCTAATGCTTGAAGAATTCTTAACATAGCTATTAACTAATATTACTTAGTTATTTGATGAATACAGTACTGTATAATGTACATTTGTGCTTTTTTTCCATTTTTTTCGATTTTTGCGCATTTTTAAAATGATTTTTTATTTTGAAATATTTGTAATTTTTCCTGGAAAAACCTGCGAAGTCCTGAGACCGCGATATCTGAGGCCGCGAAGTAGGAGGGATCACTGTATTGATATTGTTGCAAGTTATATTATAATTGTGTCGACTACTAAACATGCCAATTCCCAAATTAACGCCTGTAATCTGTTGTAAATTTAAATATGAACGCTGCGAGATATAAAGTCATTTGTCTTTTAAATATGACTTTGTTGTGCTTCATCTAATGACCACTAGATGTCCTCTTTAAACTGTGTCATTGAGGCTCGGAGCTATGAACCAGCGCTTATGACAAGATTCGGAGCGCCAACAAAGCCCCGCTCAGCCATCTCAAGTCAAACTTCCATAGCTTTTACTTTCCAGCGGTCTATCAACAGTTCCGGAAAGTTTGAGGTCAATATCTTTTCCTAAGGTACTGGTTACTATGAAACTGGGAGATGTATGTGCCAAAATAAAAATATTTTTCTCAAAAACAGCGATTTCAACCCGGCCACATTCAAATAGTTGCAATTTTTGAGGTACCTCCATGTTTTATATATCATTTGAAAGGGAAATAAGTTTTGAATTAAAATATATGAATATCTAAAGTCAGAATTTCATGGACACAAGACAACCCTTTTGACAGGGCTGTTCACAATTGATAAAAAGCCAACCCGGTCTATTCGCTATTTGATTACATTTGTACAGCAAAGGCTTATGGCACGAGAATGGGAAAACAAAAAGGTTGGCAGGATTCTCACTTTTATCTGGGAATTCTGACTTTATTCTCAGAATTCTTCCCAAAAAATATGAATGCCAATTTTAAAGTTACAATTTCATTACTAGAATTGTGATTTTATTTGCAGACCATGTGCTTATTCTAACAATTCTGATTTTAACTACTTCAATTCTGAGATTAAAGTAGGAATTCTGAGAATAAAGCTTTAAAGTGACAATTCGATTGCCAGAACCTGAAAATCAAGTCAGAATCAAAGTGCTGACTAAATGATATTTTAACCTTGTAAGATTTGAATTGAACTGGCATCACTTCCTCACATATTTTTTCTCCATTGGCATCAACATCCTTCACCTTTTCAAAGAGCACACGAACGACACTGACTGTGATGATGTCGTTACCTCCTCCGTGCTGGGCAGGGGAACGCGGAGGGCCAGGCATCGGCTGCGTATGGGCCCGATGACTTTAGAGGTGGAGGTGGAGCAGAGCACCAGGCGGCAGGTGGCCATGTACTTTTCCATGGTGCGCCGCAAGGCGTGCTGGGCATCCTTGGTCAGGCGGTCCACCTCGGTGAGCAGCACAACTGGCCAATAAACAGCCAGCGTAATAAGATATCAAAACTCCATTCCGTAGTCCGGTAACGTGTGCCAGCCTCACCTTTGAACTCTCGCTGTGTGCTGGACTGGATTTGCTGAGACTGAGCCATGGTTTTGATCAGTTCCTGAACGACCACACGGTCTTGATTGCCTGCATCACTGAACAACGAGGAACTTGGGAACATTCTTAACTTTTGTAGCAATATTTTCTCAAAAAATATATGATCAAATTTTACAAAAATGTGAGGGGGCGTATACAATTTTGTAAGTAATAGATCACCTGGGGTTGACCTCTAAGTGGTAGTTGCTGGCTATGGTGCTGATCTCAATCTTCTTCTTGGAAGGAGCCTACAAACGACAACAGGCTAAAGTGAGCTTGGATCTTTTCTTCTGCCACAGACACAATTAATCAGTTATGGATTTAATATAAGGATTGCCAAATTTCCTCACCACGATGGTCTGGTGTTCGATGCGAAGCTTTTCCACGCCAGGGCCGTAAAGCTCCCTCAGCAGGCACATGATTCGAGTCCTCTTACCCGCCCCTGATGGACCATACACCAGCAGATGGGGGAAGTCGCCACATTGAACCTAAAAAACAAACATATACACAGTTTTTATTGAATAACTAGTGATCCTTGATACGAGCCCAATGCATAAAGTATACTCTTACAAGTATGCACTCTGGGTATACACTGATAGTAAGGACCAAAACCTCCAACGTCTAATTTAACTAAAATTTCATTTAAAGTGAATAAAGACCTTTCTTTAAGCACAGATGACGATTTGTCGAACTGCTGCAGGATAGCATTAATCATCACTGAGAAGAACTTTTTGGCAGTAAGCTTCAACGGCTGGTAGCGACAGATTCCGCAAGTACCCAAAAGGCTGGTATCAGCCCAATACCAAATAACACACAACAATTTTGCACTCACTCCATAACCATATGAAGAACACACTTTAAATTTCACCTATGGGTGGACAACTAATGAGTTTAATCATTTGAGTTTTCTGGGAAATCAACATTTTAGAGTGTTAATATGCTTTTTCTGTAAAACTATGGGGTTGGGCACAAAAATCAATTGAATCATCTTAAGTTTTTGAAGTCACAAAATGAACATAGCACAACACACTACAATCGTCCAATATTTGCTGGGGATAGTTACTGAGGCCTGTAGCAAGGGGCAAAAACTAAATGTTTTGCTTAGAAAGGGACCGATGCTGTTCGCGTGATTTTCCACACACCATATACAGCTACTGCCTAGCACGATTAGGCAAAACACATTTAAAAGTGAAATGTAAACTTTTTTTCTAGCACAATCGCGACTACAATTTGTTGGGTTGATTTCAGATCAAAACTAAAAAAAACAAAATAAAATGGAAGCGCTAGACGGCGACAACGATATACAATAACAAATCCACAAACAACTTCGAAACGCGTAGAAACAGCTTAGCAGCTAAGCTAAGACAGAAGTTGTGCCAATCGTATTAGATACTCTCACCAGGTTCTTGAGTTTAGACGCTTGCTCTTTGTGGTAGTCAAGTTTGCCGAGCGAAGTCGGTCGGTATTTGTCCACCCATAAACTCATTTTCGTTACTTGATTGGGGGTCGCTTCCTTTGACAGCAAGATTAAAACTGTTCCCGCGGAATTGATCTCGGTGTGTTGTTCACGCTGCGACTTCCGTTTTGGCTACGGAAAGTCGGAGGGGTACAAATAGTACACGCGAGAGGTAAATTCCAATTGAAACTTTACGGAATCTTTATGTAATGCAAGTAATATAATTTTATTTTATGTTGCAGGTTTCCTACAATGACGTCTCAGACACTTTTTTGTGCAAAGAATCTTGAATATACCACTGCATGGCAGCAAATATGTACTTTTAAACATCACTTGAATAATTTACCCCAGTGGTTCTTTAAAGGCAGGGGTGTCCAAAATTGGTCCTGAGGGCCGCTGACCTGCATGTTTTTCAGGTTTCTTTTCCTGACATTTACCATTGTCTGTAGCTATAACAAACTTGGCCGCCTCCGGAGAAGTGCCACCCTCCTTGTAATATAATCTAATGAAAACTAGACCAATACTTATATTTAAAACAGACTGTTGGTCATTAAGAACACATTCATTTACAAGTATTCGAATTTTACAACCATTTAATGTATTCCTTGTGAATGAAAAACGGTCTAAATCTTACACTCTGTCCCTTTAAGTGGAGTCCGCGGTCCATGGCCTGACTGCAGGGGTTCCATCAAATAATTTTTCATTTTATTTTATATTAAACTGTGAAAATATTCATGACTCGATAATAAAGCAACCAATTCAATCAGTTTAATGTATTTTTTTTTTTTATAATTTTAAAATTTATCAACATGTGTTTTGTGTCTACAATTGCTTGCTAACAAGGCGATGAAGTCAGCAAAGCTAAAGCAGAACTTTATTTTATAATGCTGTTTTTGAGTAAAGAATTGGCAGCAACCTGTTTGGGGGAAATTCACCTGATTTGTTATAAGGAGGCATGCAATTTGCACTTTTTATTTTCTAAACTTCAGTATAGCTGTAAAGTACCAAATATACTTGTTGTTAAATTAAGAAAGGGCACTTATGTTTGGTTTAAATATTTTTTGTTTTGTTTCTGCAAACATTAGCAATGGGGGTCCTTGGAAAATTTACATTCTAAAAGGGGACCTTGACTCTAAAAAGTTTGAGCACCCCTGATTTACCCTACTTGAAAGAAATTGATTTATATATAAAAAAAAAAAAATCAATATTCCTATTAATGGCATAAGTTACGATAGAGATCATAGCAGTAAGTTTGCATTTGTAATAACCACATGGGCCTAATACAGTGGGCCCCCGTGTTACGACCTTAATCCGTTCAGCGGCTAGGCTAGTAACTCGAATTGGCCGTATGACGGGCAAGCCAAACCTATGTTCGTGAATGCATCGCCTGCAAAAACCTTAGGTAAAAACATCACGACTTTATACACATATTAAAAATGAGTAATATAATCTACTGTACAGTGAAATTAAATAACATAAATATACAAAGGAAAAATGACATTTACCTTTGGGGCGACGTGACTTGAGCTGGTGGTGGATGGAGGCGGAGGGGAGCAGAGACCAACCTGCAGATTTTTTTTTTTTTTCTTATACGAGAACTTTTTTCAAACGAGAACTTTTTTTAAACAATGACTTTTTTTGTTTAAACAAGAACTTTTTCAAACGAAAATGTATTTTTAAACGAGAACTTTTTTTAAACGAGAACATATCACCGGCGATTTCCTTCTCTTTAATCCATAATAGAAGAAGCCTCTCCATTTTGTTGTTGACCGAGGTCTGTCCCCTGGCAAGGAAAGTCATGCCCTTGGAAGACTTGCTTGCTTTAATAGCTTCCTTGTTCTTGAGAATTGTACCGATTGTCGAGCGGTTACGGCCATACTCACTAGCAAGGTTAACTATGCGTGCGCCTCCGCATTTTTTTATTATCTCCTGCTTCGTTTCTATTGTCATCATCCTCTTACGTCTTCCTTTACCGCCCCTTGCAATTTTAGAAGCCATGTCTAACAGATAAAAGTTTGCAAAGTCTTCACAACACACCGACCAGCTCGTGCCATCAAGCAAGATGAGGACGTTTGGCCAATAGCATATCGGCATTTCTGTGATTGGTGTGACGCCAGCCAATAGCATATCGGCATCTCTATGACTGCCTTAATCGACCAATAGCATATCGCCATTTCCGTGACATGCGAGAAAAGTTGTATTTGTTGATGCAGCAAAGAGAAAAATATAGTGTGGACACACTGCCCGGCATGTTGGATGGTTCATAAGACAAAAGATTTTTGCATAAGAGGGGGACAAAAAAACACCGCAGTCCACATTGTAAGATGAAAAATACGTAAAACAGAGGGTTCGTAAAACGGGAGCCTACTGTACTTTACTGTATTGTAATATTTGTCAATATAGAGATATTCTTAAAGTACAGTAGTGGGTGAAAAAAATTGTCCTGTTGTCCAATGCAATAGGCAGCGGGAGCTGACATCAAAGATTGCACCGTGCGTCTCGGTTCACTTGAGATGAAAAGGTGACCTTCCAGAGAACCCCCTGAATATTTCAGTGTTATCATCTCACACTGACTCACAAGACGTGTGTGAGTATGTTGCAAGTAAAAGCTATGTCCCCTCCACCCGTCACCTTCTCCAAGTGCAGTAAAAATAGCCCCCCAGTAGCTGCATGCACCATCTGTGCAGGAATGTGCGCAGCACACAGGAAATGTCTGTACTGTTGTGTCCAACATGATTACTTTGGGAAGTGAGGTGGGACAAGATGAGGGGTGTGTTTATATTCAGGCTATGCATGTGTTCATATATGTGTATCCACAAAGGGGGGCTATGTGACACTATCAGCCTCTGGGAGTCCCTGATTGGCCCAAACAAAGCAGAGTGTTCATTTCCCCAACAAATGCCTCACAGTGCACCACCATTGGGTGGAGCACCTTCAAATGAATAACACTTTGTTACTTTGGGCTGTTGACTTTTAGCAAGGCTCCTATGTGTTTGATAAAATTGAGTACCTGTCAACATAGCAATGAAAACTAATGTTATATTCACGTATAATATCACAGGATGTACATATGTAGGTGCTAAAAAATAAAGGGCAAAGTGCTGCGGGACACCACAAGTAACATTACAAAATTCAGAGGTCACATTGCCATGGAAAATGTGGTGCATTCTTTCTAATAGGTAAGAGGTGAACCAAGAAAGTGCTGCACCGGGAGTATCAACACATATTTCAAGGCTTTCTACTAATATGTGATGGTCAACGGTGTCAAAAGCTAGACAAAGGTCGAGCAATAATAATATTGATTAGGTGTTGCAATGCAAAGCTAATAGAATTTTTTTGTCTCTTTAGCAAAGGGCCATTTCAGCTGAACTGAAACCTGACTAAAAAAGTTCAAATCATCTTTTGGCAGCCAAGTGATTTTTTAGCTGCTGTGCAACAACATTGTCAAGAATTTTAAAAAAGAAATGAGAGATATAATATTAGCCTAGAGCTATAATTTTTTACAACCCCCCCCCCCCCCCCCCCCAAGCAAAGAGAAAACATTTTGAGCCACCCCTCTTGCTGCAGTGGATAAATACAGTAAGTTAATGTATCCATAAAATTGTATAAGTATACTGTAGGTAAAATTGTGTCCCTTTGAACATTACCAAAAGAAAGCGAAATCAATATAAATATACTTTCAACGACATATACAGGTTACAAGGTTAGTCTGACACAAAAAAACATCACTTAAGGTGCATCAAAGTGCCTGAAATTCAAACAAACAAACAAATAAACAAAACATGTCAATCCCGATTTAAACGATAAACATTTTTGACCAACTGAAAAGTTTGATGCTGAAAAAAAAAAAGAGAGTAATAAATGTACGGTAAATTAAACTGTAATGTAAATTAAACACAGCAGCACCAATATCTTAAACATTTTAACTTGAAGAAAAAGGTATAGAACATTATGCCGGTTATTTTACTTATTTTTTAAACTCTTGTGCAGAGAGCGCGCCACTGCGCCACTTGGTGCCGTGATGTACAGTTACACTTCACATGACAAAATCAAAGCCTGTTCCCAGGGGTCAGACGCGCCCCCCTGGCATTGCATTGCACCCCCTGCTATTTGAGAAGGACTCTCCTGAGAGTTACAGAGACCCTCAGGATCGAGATTAGGTCACTTCAATATTGGTCCCGCGGTCTTGAAATCTTCTAATGTAGTACCAGGGGAGAGCCATACTTTGACGATAAGACACTTCTAAAATGAGAAACAATTCTTTAACCAGTTTACCAGGAAGCAGGTCAAAGCATTCAGGTTGTCTGTTGTGTAAGGCTTGCAAAGAATATATCATCAAAATGGGAAAAGTTATCTGCCTGAATACCCCTACTGGCACTGGTAATTGCAAGATTTGACTTGGTTTTGGTTTTTAGGGGTCCTCTGTCTGGTATTTAATTAACTGACTTATTTATAATATTATATCTAATATTTATTGATTATTGTTAAATACTTCTTTTTATTTATATTACTATATTATTGTCATTCCAATTACTGGTACTATATGTATTAACAAAAATCAGAAATCGCCTCAAAAAACAGCCAATGTCCTACTAAATATATGCCTATAACAGAGTTGTGTGCTTACCCGTTTAATGTGACTTCTGTTTTCAGACTTTGTTCCTTGTAAGATGTTTTTGTTTTTTGACAACTCATTACAAAGAAAACATGTAGGCAATCATTTCACATTGGAAATGAAAGCAAAGGATTCGGTTTAAGAAGTGTTGAATCTTCTGTTCTACTTGCTCCTCTTTTTCCCTTTAGGATCCATGGGGCATCAAACCCACGCTGCTTAGCACCACACCAAGCTGAAGAAAACGTGTGTCATAGGCCTTGATGCAACTCTTTGTTGACAGAAATGTTGAAATTTAACACTTATTCTGCACATTTTAACAACATTGTAAAATGTTAAGAATGATTGTGGTATGTTTGCAAACCATATTAAAACATACAATATACAGTGATCCCCCCTACTTCGCTGTTAATGGGGGGTGTCAACCCCCTGCGAAGTCTGAAACCCGCGAAGTAGGGTCTCAGTTCCTAGATTTCTATGTACGCGCCAATATAGCCGCAGTAACCATAAACAATCCTTTTTTTTTGTATTTTATGCCTATTTTATTTCCTTTCTCCTATTATTTAACATTACATTATCCTTATTAACATTATTGTATATTCATTAAATAACTAATATTACTTAGTTTGTTGAGAATTTGTTCTCAGGACTGGTTATCTGTACCAAGACTCCGGTGAAAGAGTACGCAAGTGATCACGTTGAACTTCACATTTATTTTGGCTCGTGTATGGTGTATCATGTAGTATCTGTTGAATAATAAATCAACAACAATCTTAAAGTCAGTCAACTAACATATAAACACTTAATCTATGAATTTACTGTATTTTTAGCCGACATTAGCGGGTTAGCAACAACTAACAACAACTACTAACTATAAAGTGCAACCTCTACACAAACGAACACATAAACAAGATAAACACTCATCGCTTACTGAACATAGGCAGTAGCGTGCGTTATCAACATAAATGATAATAAACTATAAATATGAGCTTACGTTGTCATTCACTCCGTCACCTTAACGAGCCGAATTACGCACAGCAAACGTAAAACAGGAACCGGAAATGCAACACGACCCGACAAATTAAAAGCATGCATTTCAAAATAAGATTAAAAAACGTCACGTCAACTCTAACGCTTGAAGAATTCTTAACATATTTATTAACTAATATTACTTAGTTATTTGATGAATACAGTAATGTATAATGTAGTTTTTTGCTTTTTTTTATTTTTTTCCATTTTTCCGCATTTTTTAAATTATTTTTTAGTTTGAAATATCTTTAATTTTTCCTGGAAAAACCTGCGAAATACTGAGACCGCAATATCTGAGACCACAATATCTGAGACCGCGAAGTAGGAGGGATCACTGTATTGCCCCACCTAATTCCATTATTAATCAATTTCTTTGAAAGCTCCAGAGCCACTTGGGTGGCGCTAAAGAGCAGTGTGTTGCCTCTCACAGGCAGACGGCCAGAGATAATTATTCGAAACCGACTCACCTTTCTAGCGATATTAAAAGTCCTCGCTTTGTCTTTTATGATCTCTGATTGCCGCATCCTAATGTCATTGGAGCCAAAATGTATCACTACTGGTGTCTAAGTCGGCTGCATGCCAGCGCTCTAAGAGTAGCTTCAGTGTCAGATGGACTGACCCTGGGATTACACATTAATGTGACCGGGTTTTAAATCTTGATGTTAAAGGTGATTGGCACCACCAACTACTACAGTGTTTGAGGCAGTAGATCCAGGTGAGATGGGACTAGCTAAGGGGTTGAATATATTATGCGTCTGAACGGGCTCACCACGATTAGCAGGCCACTCAGGGCTAATGCTAAACAGATTGGTGGGTTGACAACCACCCACGCTATTAGTTTGGACTCCCCATCTACAGTTAGCGAATTCTCTGCCCTAGCGAGCGGACATGTCCCACGAGAAGAGACACAAAGAAGGAAAATGAAAATCATTTACATATGGACTGAATTGAAGTTGTTTTGTCAGACTTACAATCTGTTGTGTTGTCAGTGTGGTTAATTAATTAAAAATAACGGTTAGCATGTTGCTCTGTGATTGGCTGGCAAACAGTTCAGGGTCTGCATTGCCTAATGCTTGCAGACAGATGGGATAGGCTCCACCACAGCAACCGCCTTTGTGAGGATAAGCGGTTATAGTAATGGATGGATAGATGGATGGGTGGTTAGCATGTTTGCCTCATTATTTAAACGAGTTTGTCTGGCCTCCGTGCAGAAGCTAAAACCCAAAGCGTGCCACTAAACCGCATCCTTTTAAAGGTTTAGTCTGCATTTTCCCTGACTCTCATTTATGCTGAGCTCGTCAATGTGCTAACCTCAACTTGCTCTTTAAAATCAACAGCTCACCGCACCGGGAAGCCTCATAAAAGTCAATGAATTGGGTTTTGTCAATGTCAGAGTCTGGAAGGCAGGGAAAGCTGGTGTATTAGTTGCATTTTACAAATACCGTATATGAAGTCAAGTTTTTTTTCCTCATTTTCAATCCCCATATTAGGGGGGTCGACTTATAAATGCACAACTCAAAAGAGACCAGTTTTTTCAAAATACAAACCTCATATTTGATATAGTATGCATGTGTTTTAGTTCGTTTGCACAGAACTTTGTAAAAATGATCTTTTGATAAGCAACGCCTAATTGCTTCTTTGTTGACAACAATGTGGCTCATTTTCTTTGACGCGTTATGAATAGGAAAATACATCTTGACTTATCTCCTTCAGCAGGTAGACGTGTGCTTGAAGCCGGCATGGATGTCGGCAGATGGGGCGAGAAACAGTTGAAGGGCAACCTTCCATGCTGTGATCTCACAACAGTCGTCACTTGGGTAAAGAAAACTTGGAATAATATCCCAAGTAAGATGATCAGCAAATAATTTCCGAAGACCTCAATTTCAAACAAAATGGACGGGAAAAAGATGACTAACCCTGGAAGAGTAACGAGGATGCTTGAACGCATGATGAGGAGATAGATAAGGATGTCTGGGTGTGCGTGTCAGATAATGATGATGACTTTTAGGCCTTTTCAACAAATGTATATTCAGCTGTGTCAAAAAATAAAGCATTGAAACTTCAAATCATTTTATTGATGCACATTGCCTTGCACGCACACGTCTCGTTTCTGCCCCAACCCCCCCAGTAACTGCAACGGTACGTCATTCGATATACGATGAAGAAATGCGCCTAAAAGTATCATAATTTTGTCATTTTAATAACACAAATCATGTGTTATAATTGGACAGCCATGATCAATGTAACCACTACAGCTTGGGTTAGACTTATAATCACATTTTTGTAATATTCACGCAAATTAAGTAAAAAAGGGAGGGTGGGAGGCACTTATAATCAAAGTTGACCTACTCGGAGAAATACAGTACTTGTTTACAGTTTAATTAAGTTAGTGATCCAGATGGGTTAGAACTATTAATCTGTAATGTGACACAAAATGGCCCTTGAATTTACCATGTTGCAATACAACATGGTGGCGAGCGGTGTGGAGGTATAGACCCAAACGCAGGGAAGCAGGGAGGCAAGTTGCTCTTAAAAATAATAATTTAATATGAAAATGAAAAGAAGAAAACAAGGATTAAAATAGCATCCCAAGTAACAAAAAAGTACGACAATGGACTTGACTCTTGAAATACAGCACTATGACTCACGAGGACAAGGAACTGTCAGCACAACACAACATCCACAGACAACGACCTGGCAAGAAATGAAAGAAATCAGGAAATCAAATACACTCAAAACTGACGAAACAACAAGGAACACCTGAGCAGGACACAATTGGAGCAGGGAGCTGATGGGCAGACATGAAGTAGGTTAATGAGGACAGGTAGATGCAAACACTAAAGAAGATACAGACAACAAAACACGAACAACTACGAACACAATCTCAAACTCAAGACATGGAAAGAACACAAAAACCAACTCAAACCTAAAACAGGAAAGAAAGAAAACAACCTCCGCAAAATATAACATCAAGGCCAACATTTTGTTTAGACCTACTGCGGAGTTTGATGTCTCAAATTTGTGTTGTTATTCTTATTATGTGAGTTTGTTTTTACCAACTGCCAGGACCACCAGCACTTCAGCAGGTAAAACGACTTGTGTATGTGTGTGCAAGTATGTGTGTGTCTATTGATTTTGTCAGATTGTTTGCATTCCTGCTTTAGGATCAAAGTGGATTTCTGGGAATGTCTTTCAGTATTGTAGATTCCCAGCCAGTCAGTCTGTCAGGCCTCAGCAACCACCCAGAAGTCATGATACTGTTTCTACTACACCTTGGCGCACACACACACACACACATGCATGCAAGCATGTATACACACACACGCATTCACAATTTATGAACTCTGAACTTCAGCTGGGCTCCTAGGCATCACTGCCCACCTGTGCCTTTCCACCATCTATCTCTACAGCAGTGCTTCTCAATTATATTTTGCCAAGCCCCCCTAAGAAAGAGAAAACGTTTTCGTGCCCCCCTCCCCCACACACACATACTCGACGCGCTGACTATAAATAAGATTATAATCTATGAAAATTGTATAAGTATATCTAAATCTGTATCCTTTTAAACATTAACGAGAAAAAAGAAATATAAATCAACTTTTAATAAATTATTTAACAGTGTTTATATGGGTTACAGCTTAGTCTAAAACAGAAAAATAAACACCAAGTGCACCAACGTGCCTAAAACTACAATGAAAATTCTCATTTATTGCATTTACACTTCACATGACAAAAACAAAGCCTTTTTCCTTTCTGTTTGAGAAGCACTGCACAACAGTAACATGAGACACACACAGGTGCACACCAAACCCACACACAAACATACATCCATTAATTAGGGATTATCGAGACCAGTCATACTGTACGTCATTATCCAACAAGTTACATGGCTGCGAAACTGCAAAGCGACAAGGTTGCAAAAGTCTGCAGAAATAACCCTGACAAGGATGAATTAATGACTGAGTACGCACATCGCTGTGTATCATTTTGGGCATATAGATCAAGGTCATTGTGGATGTTTTTCACTTGGTGCACGCTACGCAGCCATCTTGTGTGAGTGTATGCATGTGTTGCATGAATGACACCCAAAATAGACACCAGTCAGCAAAAATGAAGAGCAAGAACATTGAAAAAGAGGCCTGCAATCGACTAACTACATTTTTCCTATGTGGCCTGGACTGGATGCTTTTGATCATACAGAGGGTGGTTAGCATGTTTATAATAATAATGATTATGAACTCGCTAACCCGAATACATGTGAGCATGTGCAGCTGCTGTAAAGAGAAAGAGAGAGAAAGACAGAGAGAGAGAGAGAGAGACAGAGAGAGAGAGACAGAGAGAAGAAAGCGAGAGACAGAAAATGAGAGACAGAGAGAGAACAATAGTATTGGGACACACCTCATTCTAATTTTAGAGTGGAAGAGCTCATGCATTTATTAGACACTGGATCCTGGTCATGAACTTTGCAGAGCATCTTGGGGGAACTCCAGCTCAGTATCCAAATGATGGCAGGATTCCATCAACAAGAGGACATATAAACAGAGGACCTGGAAATGGACACCCCAGGTGTTTATGTCAAAATATAGCTTTTTTTTATTGCTAAGAGTTAATACTTTATAGCACCGGATTTTCTAAGTCTGCTAGGTTTCAAGATATTAACATGATCACTCTACTCCTATTAATTTCTTCATGTTTGGCAGGTCGGATAAAAATATTTACGGGCCGCATACGGCCCCCAAGTCATAGTTTGCCTATGGCTGGGTTACATATTGGTGTTAGAAAAGGGAGCATATTAGTGTCATTATTCAAGTTTGTTGCTGCCAGGCATGGCGGGTGAAAGGGGACTGGACCCAAATGCAGAGAAGCTGGAGGCAAGGGGTCCTAAAAAATACTCATCAAATAAAAGATGGAGAAAAACGAGCAAGGACAAAAAGGCATACCGAGTACCAACCAAAGGAATAGAAAACAACTACTGTACTACAAAAATAACACTTGAACAGACTCGGAGGGGAAAAAATGAACTGAAACTAACAGAGACAAAAATGACTCCGTACAGTGACAGAAGACAACTGGAGCGTAGACATAGATAATGACCCAACAACTAGCTGAAAGCAACTGGGAAATAAATACACTCACACTAATGAAGTAACACGCAACAGCTGGGCAAGAACAATAGGTAAGGGAAACTGATTGGATGACATATGGAAGGCAGGTACACACAGACAAGTGAAAACATTCAGACTAACAAGAACACTGACAAGGAGGACAGACCCAAGGGAACAGAAACATCAACTTAGAAACATGAACAAAAACCCCACAAAAAGAGAAACCCGAAAACCCCCGCACACTCACAAAAAAAAACAACAAATTGGACATGACAAAATTTGTATAAACCCGAAGATTAACATTCGGTTTATTGCTTCCGTTCACGGAATTAAAACAAACAAATATTTCCAATATTCTAATTTTAAAAGGGTTATTGACTGCATGTAAATGCATTATTGTTGTGGAGGCAACAAATTCATGCATGACTATTCTTGTGAGTTATTGATAATTAGGGGAGTGCTTCTCAAATCGAGCTTCTCAAATGGTGACTCCAGGGAAAAGGCTTTTTTTTTGGGGGGGGGGGGGGGGGGGGGGGGGGCTTGGCAAAATTATAATTGAGAACCACTGCTTTGGGGAACACTTAACTATGAGGAGAAATGTGTGTCTTTCTTTACAATCAAACTTTAAATAAGAACAAAACATGTCACATGTTTTCAAACAGTTTGATTTCAAATCCCTTTTTGTCTGATACGGTTTTGTGCGTCTGTGTTTGTGTGTGTATGACTGCGTGAAAGCGATAGTGTGTGTGTATTTACATGTGTGTTGCATGGGGAGGGTACTGCGTGGGTCTCACATCTGGTTCTCCTTGTCACACGTCCAGCCACTCATGCACGTAGACAACTTCGCGCTCACGTCTAGACACGCGCATGCGAACGCGACGTGAGTGCAGGACATTTTAGTGGCGGGAAAACCGAAGAAGTTATTGTCGATCCGGAGGTGACGCAGAGGACGCTCACTGCGGCACGGACTATTTTAGGGGGATTTTTTTTTTTTTTTGAGGGGGGGGGGGGGGGTGAAAAGAGCGAGGAGAGGGGAGAGGGGAGGGGGGTGGCGCGGGGGCGTCTCGTCTCAGGACCGGGATGCGTGAGACATGACGAGCCCGCGGAAGACGGCCGCGCTACAGCTGCGGCGGTCCATCAGCGAGCAGCTAAGGGAGTCCACGGCCAAAGCGTGGGATCTACTGTGGAGGAATGTACGAGAGAGGCGACTGGCAGGTCAGCCATTTTGTGAGCTTCTCATTTGATTGACTGCACGCCATCTTCACCGGTGACGTCACGCAGTTTGTCTTCAGTGCGGTAAAGTTGTGTTGCTGGTGTGTGTGTGTGTGTGTGTGTGCGGCTGTGTGTGTATTTTGAGAACCTCAATGTCACATTTAGCATGTTTTGGGGGGGTGGGGCCGAGAGTGAGTTCATGCCGGGTTTCAGATGCTACCTTGTCAGCATGCGCGGTGCCCGGAGTGCACATGCACAGGACGGGTGTCAACTATTCCTTCTGCGCGCCAATGCGCCAAGTTTAGCATGTTGGGGAGAAGGGTTGGAGGGGGTTAGGAGAACTTGTTGATAATTTAGTTTGGGTCAAGTAAAGCCTATATTTTCATCCTTGTTATAGTCACCTTGAGCTTTTTTTCTTTTTTTAATCAATGACAGGTTTATAAGTGACTTAATATGCTATGTGTTTGCGAGTAGATGCATTTTTTTCACTTGTATCAATATTTATTGTATGCATTTTCCAATCAAATTTCAATTGTGCACTCCTCAAATAGTGGAGCGGGGTGGGCAAAATGCAATGCCAGTGGGGTGCACGTGTGACCCTGGGAAACTGGCTTTGATTTTGCATGTGTAATTGCAAATCCATGGCACCAGGTGGTGCTGTGGCGCTCTCACTGTCACAAGTCTGTGAGGGAGGTATAAATTTACTGGACTGCCGTGAACAAAATTTTCACATAAATAATTCATGTGATTTAGACAACAACCAGCATAATCTTTTATACCTTTTTCTTCAGGTTAAAATTTTAAAAGATATTGGTGCTCAGTGGTCCCGTTTGCCTGCGTCCCCATGTCCCAAGACCCATATTTTTTGAAGGGGGGCATATACTTTGAAATCAACGTGCGTCCATTAGACGCATAATTTTTTTTAACATCAAAATATTAATCATCCACCTACTTTTTTAGTCAACAAAACTTGACGTCTTCCGAACATTTTTGACAACTTTGTTGTCCATGTTTGATTTGATCTCGCGGAAAAAGAACGTTAATCAGCAAAAGAGAACACAACTTTGTTAAATACAATAGAACTCTACAACAAAATCATGTTTCACAACAGGGCACTTTTCACCATAGCAAATCTATGTCCTGGACATAAACATAAAAAACGTGTTGTGCAATCTACAATTTGACTGAAGTTAAAAACAAAACCATAAACATTTAAAAACAGAAAAATAAAAGAAAGAAAGAAATGGCCAAATCTGCAATAAGCATTCATAGTCATATATACATCAAAGTATTGTATAATGTCTTTCACTTTACTTTGTCCATCTTTCATCTTTACTTTTTTACTTACTTCAAATAAGCTCCACACGGCTCCAGGGGTCAAAATTAGATTATTTCGGCAGCCATGCCCCTTCGGGTCACATTTTCTGTAACACCTACCTAGCTGAATGCTGAATTGCTGAATTAAAAGTAATGTTAATGCTTGATGATTAATAGTGATCTCTGGCTCGTACTGTTTTGGACTGAATCAAATTACATTGCTTTTTTCTTTTGTTAATGCTGAAAAGAATACAATTTTAGGTATATTTATACAATTTTTATAGCTCATGATCATATTTGTAGTCACTGTGGAAAGTGGGGGTTATTTTCTCTTTCCTGGGGGGGCTTTACAAAAAATTGTTTAGAAGCACTGCATTGTGGGTTTCCTAATGAAGAGTACAATTTGTAGTGAAAAACCACCTTAATATTTGTTGTGTGTAGAATATAACGTGCACAAGTTTTTTTTTTTAACCTAATACCATAGTCAAATAATAAAAATGTGTAATTTGACTGTGACGGTGTCAAAATTCATCACACATTCTAAGTCAAGTTGTATTACAGTGCAATCATTTTACCTCGAGAGGGCGCTCTTGTCAAATCTCATGCCTTATTGGGAATTTTACTCAAGTATTGTGTGTGTGTGCGTGTGTGTGTGTGCATGCACATGCAAGAACTGTCATGTGACCAGAAGGAATGACATTCGTGTGGGGAAGCTGGAGATCTAGGTGAGAGACACCAGTGTTGGAGTAAGGGATGAGATTGGTTGCCAGGAAGTCAGGGGCGGGGCCTCCATTCCAGTGAGGGCATGTCAGAGGAATTCTTGAGGAGTGTTTGCACCATAATCATCCCGAAAAGTCAGCCTGTTCTGTTTAAGAGTCTCCAATGGAGAAAGAAGAGGCAGAAAGCGAATATAGGATCCCCATGGAGCCCACCAATAGTGATGAGAGTGACAGCGACAGTGCCAACGAAGGGACGTGCCTGGAGGCCATGACCCCCGATGGCCAGGATCACTACCTGAGGCTGGGCCAGACCCCTCAACGCCGCTCAGCTCTACGCCTCTCTCGCATCATTGCCCGAAAGCAGCTGCTTCGAATGCTGGAGCAAGGTAGACCCTCAAGTCAGGGGTGTCAAACTTTTTTCGTGGGCCACATTGTAGTTACAGTTTATGTCAGAGGACTGGAATAACTTTTAAGTGTGTATATCACACACTTACCTAATTTTGAGATCTGTTCAAAAGACAGATTGGGAACAAAAAAAGTTTTTTGGTGAAAACAATTTGCAATGTGCAAATTGCAATTTTTTGATATTTTAGCCAGAAACTTAAAGTTAAACCAGCATTTCGTGGGCCTTATAAAATGATGTAGCGTGCCGGATCTGGCCCCCGGGCCTTGAGTTTGACACCTGAGCTCCAAGTCAACTTTTTCAAAATAGCGGGAATTTGTCGATCAGGTCAGAGAACGTTCTTTTTTGCTGAAGTCAGTTCAGGCCCGACTTGTTAGCTGCCCAAAGTCATTAAAGGCCTTGCAAATGTCATCAGTTGGCTACGAGCGAGTTTGGGGTGTCAACACCAAAATCTCTAGTGTGCCCCGTTCACGAGTTGCCGTTGAAAGGATTAATGCAAAAATCAGGGGAAATTCTAGATAAAACATTGGCTTTTCAATGTCCAAAACTGACGTCCAATTTTGAATGGCAGTAAATGAGCCTAATATGGGCTAAATTTGACACCGATTTAGAAGGGACCGCATAGTGGCATACAGAAAGTCATCATGTTTTGACACTACATGCAGTATTTTAGCCTCCTTGTGTTTGTTTTCTTTTCCTCTGATACCACACATCAAAAACATCAAAAAGCCCAATTTGGGTCAAAATTTCCCCTGGGGGTTGTATGTGTTGCTGTGGATATTGAAAGGGGAACAATTTGACCACTGCTTCCCCTGCTGGAATGCTTTGGAATGATATCGACTGCTGTTGAACGATGAATTGAGGTGTTTGATCACTGTTTCTATATATTATTCTTGTTCACACGATTTTATTTACTGTAGAGAACACTGGAGCGAAGCAAGTTTGCTACCTTATCGTCCTGCATACTAAACTACCCAGAGCTACTTTCAGTGCTCTGGACATGCTCAAAATCAGAGTTTTGTGCAAAACAACCCAAAAACATGGGTCACAATGACCCAATTTTTGTAGAGTCTCTCTCTCTCTCAATATATATATATATATATATATATATATATATATATATATATATATATATATATATATATATATATATATATATATATATATATATATATATATATATATATATATATATATACTTCTAAAACCTCATTCCAGTTTGAAACCCTATTCTGAAACAGTAAGACATATACAAATAGGAAAAAAACTACACACGCTGCCTCAACAGGCTGCTGCTCATTGATCTACAATGGATTAAGCACATGTATGTCTTTGGTAACTGCAGCCATTGTTTTCATCAGCTGTCACTTCCTCTACTTCCTTTCACATGATGTCTGTTTTCCTCCAGATGTAAACATAATAGGGCAACAGCGCAAAGTCAAAGCAACCCAGCGTGCCAGGTCTTGTCATGTTGAATGTGAGGTGTTCAAAGATTTTGATGGGTGAAAAATGCAACCTGTGCAAACGAGTTCTATCCTGCTGCCAAGCTGTCAATCAAGTCCTGCAAAATTATTCATTTTGTTTCATTGTGCATTGTCAATCTACAGTATACGCCACTAATGACAGTTTAATTACATGGATAACAGCAACAACTATAATAATAATAATAATACTTGTAATAAATTTAATTCATACATGTTACCCCTCGGGGAAATCTTCCAAAAGCGCGACACTATGCGTCCTCTAGAAATATGATGTGTTATTATTCCTGTTCCCCTTTTTAGTGCAAACCAAGATGGTGCCATTAGAGAAATGAAGTTTGCGTGGAACTTCCCTGTCGGAGGAAATGCCTCACTACAAACCTCACTACAAATGTTCTAACCTTGTTTCTGTTGTGATGTTGCCCACAGGGACAGTCAGAACTCATAGCTTTTCTCACACAGCTGAGACCACTCTGTCTGTCTGTCTGTGTTAGGGTTTAGTTTAGGGTAAGGGTTAGGGTTAGGCAATCATTTCTGACTGTTAAGAATAGGATTAGGGGCAAGGAAATGCATCATGTCAATGGATATGACTTGTGAGGACTCACAAGTATAGCCGTATAAACGTGAATATGTGCTCTTGGTTCTTGCCACAAGGTGAGGACACTGGTTTTTCACTGTCTATTGTGGAGACCATTTTGGCGAAGCCCACAAGTTCAGACCTCTTTTTTTGAGGGTCAAGACTTGCTTTTAGAGTACAGGTTTGAATTGGATTTTGGTTAAGGTTAGTGTTAGGGACTATGAAATGCGTTATGTCAATGACATTCTACGATGTACGTGTGTGTGATGTGTGAGCGTGTGTGTGTGTGCGTGGGCGTGTGTGTGTGTGTGCTGGTGCCTGTCCCAGCTGGCTTCAGGCGGTAAGGGGACACCCTGAACTGGTTGCCAGCCAATCGTAGGGCACACAGAGACGAACAAACATTCATGCACCCAATTACACCTATGGACAGTTTAATACAGTGGCCCCCTGGTTTATGACGTCCCTGCCTTACGTTTTTTTCACCTTACGACGTGGCCCGTGATGTTTTTTTGTCCCTTCTTTACGCCATTTCTTTCGTCCTACGACACATCCAACATGGCAGTCAGTGTGCGCGACACATCCAACATGGTGGTCAGCATGCACTCATATGTCTATACATGCGTCACCGCTTACGTCACTACAATGCTGGTTTGCTAATGGTCGGCGTCACGACTCCCTAAGATACTGGTCTATTATTGGTCGGCGTCACGGGGTTATGAAGATGGCTGCCAAAAGACTTGATCTTGTTTGAGAGTGCTTTCAATATGGTATTTATTGTGCATTTTAGTGCTTAATTCAAACTTGTGTGTTTCTTTAATGTTTAGTGGCATGTTAAGAAGAGACTTGGGCAACTATAGACAGTACATTTTTTTGTGTGTTTGCTATTCAATAATGTCAGTAGTACAGCTGACCCTCCAAGGCGGAGACAAACCGAGTGTAGCGAGTCACTTCCTGCCACACAGGCTTAGCAGCTGAATCGCAGCGATGAAGAAGAGGAGCTAGCGGGGGCTTAGCACAGTATCGGGCTGAGAAAGAGGAGGAGGAGGGATGAAAGGCAGTGTGCGAAGGTTAGTTTGAAAGTTTAGAGGTATGAGGAGAATCCGTGACCCAGGTAGGACGAAGATGTGGTCTGAGCCATGAAGACATCAAGTAAGCTTCTTGTCTCTTTTTCTGGTCAATTATGATGATGAGAAAAGTTAATGGTGAAGGCTCCTGGCTTTGGAAAAGTTGTGGGAAAGTGGCCACAGGAAGTCGGCATCATTAGCGGCTTTGATGGAGATAAATGTTTGCTTTTGATGGACCAAGTTGACTTCTGCATGGTTCTTATACTGTGGCTGCTGTGGAGTTTGATCATATTAAACAGCCAGAAGATAGATTTTATTCATTCATTTGGTCCATTATACACATACTTCTATACTTTCTTTAGCCATGTATTTTTAATTTCTAAATGAATTACTGTACATATAACTGGAACTATGGATTTGCCATGTTAACTGGAGCTCATGATGGTCATTACACATCCAGTGATAGGTTGTCTTAAGGCTAAAACCAGTACAAATAGTTTAATCTGCATTGTATTGTCAAAAGACACGATAGAAAATCTTTTTTTTTTGTATTTTAATCCCTTTATAACTTAGTTTCACAGCATTGCGATGCATTGTTTATGCTGTAGGCAAAAACAGTTAGTGGATTTTACAATTTCAATGTTAATATTCAAATTCAAGATCAGTTGGATCGGATAGAGGCATATGTTTCAAAAATAGATGGTTTCGGTCGGCCTAACGTTAGCAGCTAGTCCTCATCATTGTTAAGGTGTTTTACATACTGGCTGACATAAGAGTTTTGTATGCTTAACTATTGAAAATGATACACATTGACCAGAACTATTTCTAGACTATTATTATAGCAATTGTACAGTGAAAATTAGCGTTAGCTTACCTTGTCATTATTGCTATTTGCGACAGGGATCTTGCTGACAAGGTTTCCAAATGCTGTGGAAAGCGGCAGCACATCTGGTGTCAAAGTGCTATCCCTCAGCGAGAGAGGGCAATCATCCCTGTGTTTTCCTTTCGCTAACTTCATGTTAATATAGCACCCCTTTAAAGAGTTTGTCAAATGACTGGTCGTGAAGTGAAGTGGACAGCTTTTAAGTTGGTGCGCACAAAGTGCACCTAACGATGATATTTTTCTTCCCTTTATCTCTGACGAACTGAAAGTAATGGCCGTATGTCCATCTTGTGTACATATTGTCCATATTCAACCCGCCATTTCATCTTAGCATCACAGCAAGTAAACATGTTGCCATGGACTTTTCTCCTCTGATCCCGCAGTGTTTTTTGCGAATTTGGTTGGAAAAAACACCACTTTCAGGCTAAAAATGCAGTGTAATGTATTACTTTGCTCTCATTTATAACAAATACTCAGGAGCAAGTACAAAATTATAAGTGACACGGGGACTGAGTGAGCAAAAATGGAGGAAGGGGGAGAGGTGGAGTAGAGGAGCTGCCGAAGAAGTCATGTTGACATGAGTGGCTACAGACTAGATTTGATAGGTGATACCTTTTGTCAAACCATTTCATATGCGGTGTACACACGTAGGCTAGCCGATGTGCGTAAAGTGTTCTGCAAGGATGTTTATATTTACTTATGTTCTAAAGACAATAGGAAGTTCTTGTATGCTTATTTTTTACACCTTTCCATGGGTCTAAATGAACCCGCTTGGGACATTTCCCAACATGCCTAAATGTACTCACTATTTAGAATTTTTTAAAGGAAGACAATATTAAAGGTCACATCAAGCTAGTTGATGACAAAGTTTATGAGCATAAGGATGCTGCAATTTTGTCAACAGATAATGATTTTAGAGTGAAAGCATTAATAATGTATAATGTACAGGCAGGAACAAACCTACAGTAAAAAGCAATGCTTTGAGTTGTGAAGTATTAAGAGATCTTTGCGTCATTTAGCCGATCAACCTGTTCAACCAGAAATATAAGTAAAGTTCACTTGAAAGGAACAAACTGATATATTAAAACCATTTGAATTAAAAACAAACAGTAAACCAATGACAGCTGTTGTAAACTTTTTTCAGTTTATGTTTTCATCTGTTCATGTGTGAATTTTTTTTACAACCATTACTGCATGGCGTGGGGAACTATGACTTCTCAATTATAGGTAGTGTGAAGAATCTCAATAGGTATATACAGTATACTCCCATCTATTGGGAAACATTTTGCCTCAACAAGTGTTACATGTAAGTTACTAGGAAGTGCATCTACACAAAAGGATTTTCTGAAATTTACTTAAAGCTTGTTTGTGGTGATGATGCACCAAAGGAAGAAGTGCAGGTTTTTTTGGGGGGGCAGAGGTGCACTTGTTCGTTGGATGACCGAGCGATGGGCCAAAGTTGCAAGTGCAATTAGTCAATCGACAGAGCGACGGACCAACGATTACTATTTGGATCAACTTATGACTGTCGAAGGAAGGGTGTTGGACCGGCAGCAAAAAAAACAAAAATGCCCTCCTCTGGTGATTGCAGCTGATACTAGGATCAGAACCTCTCTTTGCGTAGTTTTACCATCATGAACTGAAAATTACTAATTACAAGAGTAGATAATTAAACATTTTAAGCAAAATACCAAATTAAAACAGGGTAACCCTAACCCTAACCCTTAAAAATGATGTGTCACATTCTTTTGTCACATTCTCTTTCTATTCTTACTTGGTATTTGGTATTGATAACTACTGTACGTAATCAAGATTGAAGTACTCACACTGGCATCGATGTGCAAAAAAGGTTTTATCTACAGTAACAGCCCTAATATATACACACTATGATTTCATGTTATGTAAATGATGCATAACATAATTTATTTTTTAACTCAACGGCCTATCCATATTTTATAGCAACATGAAGATGCAAGCAATTGTGTAGTTCTGTCTGATCTGCAGTTATGTAGACTGTATGCATTTAATTTATTGTTATTTAACTGAAAATATAGTCAATTAATTTTGTTTGTTGAAAGCATGTTTTGGCAACTTCGTCAGCACAAAAGTTTGCGGGGCACTTCAACGCGCTCAACACCCCCCTTGCACCCACACACACACGCACACACACAGTCTGCTATTCCCATCCCGGCATTCCAAGCGGATGAAAGGGGGAGGAGGAGCGTTCCGCAGCGACGCTCTGGGAATTTTCAGGAATGATGCAAGGAGTGGGAAGTTCAGATGTCCAAGATTTTATTGATGCCTCAACATTTTAGCGCAGCAGCTGACAAAATGGCAGCAACATTTGGCCATTAATTCAAGTTTAAACTGTGTCGCAATGATAACAGGGCCTGTCAAAGACTTTCACAATTACAACCACAGTTTACTGCATTTTTCCTCTTGCGCGTTTAATGCTTTGTGTGTGTGTGTACGTGTGTATAATTGTGTGATTTGTTTGTGTGTGGTCATTAACGTGAGTGTTTTTTGTTGTTTGCGTTGTCATTTTTGTGTGTTGTTTGTATGTGTGTGCAAATATGTAACGCTCCTCGTTTTCCTACCTTGCAGAACTGGAAGCTAAGGAGGCATGTGATTGGCTGAGAGCTGCCGGTTTTCCTCAATATGTGCAGCTCTATGAAGGTAAGGTTTGTTTTTTTTAGTGTTTTTGTTTGTCTTTAAACCCCCCCCCCCCTACACACACACACACACACACACACACACACAAACACACACACACACACACACTATTTCCCCCAATTTACCATCTTGTCCGCTGTTTCCACTTCCTGTCCAGAGGGAGGAGAGGGGATGGGATGGGATGGTGGGTTGCGGGGGTCATGGGAAAGGCCTTGGAATCACGACTGGGACTCTCACTGTGTTCTCCTTCCTCCCATTTCCTGTCACTTTCATTCATGCTGTCATTCATTTTCTACCCTCAAGACAGCCAAATTCTAACAATTTGGATAATATTTCTCATTAATTTATTTTTAGAAGCGTAGCTAAAAGTAGAAACCTATTAATACATAGTATAACTCAATATGCTTGCGCTAGCTAAGCTTTTTTAAAAAATGCTGTAAAATGAGGCTGACTTAAGTACAGTATTGTATAAACATCAAAACATATCACCAAACCTTTTAATTCAATCTAATGAAAATCCCCTAGTTTAATGCTAACATATAATCTGAACTACCATAGACAGGCGAGAGGTCATTAGCATAACGCTATATGCCTGGGAGCCTCTGCACATAAAATGTTAGCAACTGCTGCTCTCCCCGTCTGTCTCTCTCAGAATCTCAGTGCCCCATCAATATTTCTGCTGTGAGAAGAGACCATGACTTTCTGGATCCAGACTTGGTGGAGCCTCTGTCCCGGTAAGCATTTTGCCACTTCTGAATTCTTTTCCACTCGCCCATCCACTGACTATTTGAGGAAATAAAACTTGATGATAGTGTTTGTGTGTGTGCATGTGTGCTACAGGCGGCTCAACACACTGAACAAGTCCGCTTCTATGAAACTGGACATCAGTCACCCCAGGAAGAAAGTAAGATATTTCATTTGTTTCCAATTTTGATTAATTCATTTATCTTTTGTCACACTGAAATAGGCCACATCTCCACCAAATTTTTGTTGATGTTCTGGAAGTGACCATTTTATGTCAATTCAGACTCTGACCCAAATGGGCCTGAATTACTCAAAAATGCTTGTACTCCCTCTTCAACCAACTCCGCGGGCTTTCAAAATGCTCTCCTTCCTAATGTTTCCGCAATCAAAATGTGAGACTAAAGCTTCATTTAAACCAGTGGTTCTCAAATCGGGGTACGTGTAGTCCTTAGGATTACACATTGTCCCTTTAAGTTTCTTGGAACTCTCAGAAGTACAGTTTGAAGAAATGACTTCAGAAATCTGTATTCTTCTACTGGCCTCCAAACTTGTAATTTTAGAATAAAGTTAAAAGGGACATTTGAAACCTTTGTTTTCAATCTTTCTTTTTACCTAAATCTCCCATCGCTGAAATTTGTGCTAAAATTGGTCAATCTGCAGGGTGAAGACTCAGATGAAGATGCCCCAATGGCCATCAGCAAGCGTTGGACGTTTGAGTGGAGCAGCCGTCGCTGGTCTCGCTTGGCGGACTTGCTGTCGGACGGCGCCCCTCAGGAACGAGGCGACGGCCCACGCAGCACGGCAAGCAGCGAAAGTGCTCTGAGTGAACTGAGTGAGCAAGAACTGGCTGAGATCTCCTCACTACACAGCGAGGACTCAGCCTCCAAGCCAGCAGACACCATGTCAGTGGCATCCTTGTCGGCTTCCTACCGGCCGCTGCACTGCGACATCCCGCACTACAACTCCCTGCCTATCAAGGGGGGCCGCCATGGACAGGCGGGTCGCAGCAAAGCAAAGGAATTCCTGCGGCGGATGGAGCTGATGCGCACCTGGGGGCCGTCCACCATGCGCAAAAGCTCCAAGCGCAGAACACCGATGGTCATTAGCGGACCTGTACTGCAAGGTGAAGAACCCTTAGCCCTGCAGATACTGCAGTGTACCCCCATCAGCCAGTTAGAGCAAAACCTGACCAGGGACAAGGGAGAAACTCCGCCCGACTGCAGCAAGGACTTTGGCGCCAACTGCAGGGACCTCTCCAGAATGAACGTAAGCCCCATCCGTGATCCCACTCCTCCGCGAGCACGAATAGCCAGCAAAAGAAGCAGCAGGTATCTGGAGGACATGGAGATACCCTTGCGAGATGGACAGAGGATCCAGTTCCACTCGCATGAAAATCTCCTCATCCATATCCCCAAAGACCACAAGCCAGGCACTTTCCCCAAAGCGCTGTCCATCGAGAGCCTGGCACCTGGGAGAAACTTTGCTGACCTCGCTGTCTCTCGACCATGCAAACGCAACAACCTAAACAACATCTGCTCTAACAGTCCACTGTTCAATACTCCCAGCATGAAAGCTCAGAGGGGCAGCAGGGTGAGCATATATGACAACGTCCCTGGTTCTCACCTGTATGCTAGCACAGGAGACATCCTGGACCTGGAGAAAGAAGACAATCTCTTCCCGCACTTAGATGACATAATCCAGCACGTCAGTGGATTGCAGCAGATTGTGGACCACTGGAGCAATGGTGTACTCGCAGATAGCGAAGATGGCGAAGATGGTGAGGGCAGGACCACACCCGTCTCGCAGAATGACACCAACTCCACCGGGACCGGGCGAGACAGGAGGGATTCCGGCGTTGGGGCCTCCTTGACAAGACCGCGGTAAGAAATACATCAAGACCAGGGATACCAAACTCGTTTTCATTGCAGGGCACATCGCAGCCTAATCTGCACACTGTCATTTATTGCAATTTATTTTGTGGCCCACAAGTTGTGGTTTATGGATCCCAGTGGTTTAAATGGATGTTCATTTTTAGTGGTATATCTTTTATTCTATACATTTTCTATACTATATTCTATACACTATCTTCTATATATTTTATTCAGCAACTCAAGAAGCTAGATCGTGTAATCTCATCTGCTCCACCAATTTATATATACAAAATTGTGCAACCAATGACAGCGCACATCCATAATACAATTAATTTGCTCCTAATTTGAAAAGAAAAAAAATACTGCTTCTGTCATAGCAATAAAAGCATTAAATTGTGACCCTCTGAAGTGCTTTCACAACCCCAGGGGTACTCGTGCCCTCATTTGAGAACCACTGGTACAGGCAATCATGTCATTGTGTATTTGTAAATCACTGTGTGTTTACAGGGTGCGCTGGCCCAGTTTCAGGACATCTGACCATCTCAACCAGTCTTCAATATTGCACATCAGTAGCCAGTCGGCTGCTCAACTCAACCTGCTTCACAAATTCGCCTTACTACGCCTAACCGCCATCATGGAGAAGTATTCCTTGTCCAACAAGCATGGCTGGACCTGGTGGGTACAACATTTCTAAAGTGTTCTCTATGATTGACTTTCGCAACCTAGTACAGTAGGAAGGCGGAATGGAACCAGAGCACTGTGAAATTTCTGCTCACTAAGATGTTTTACTTAGCATGATGAAATTTGGTAAACTTGTCTACCATGTGTAGACCCATAAAAATGTTTAAAAAAGCCAAGCCCAAAATGAAGTCAGACATTTTGGTTCAAAGTGCTAATTTTAAACATTTCTAATTTAGGCCCACAAATCCATCTGTAATTCCTTGCAGGACAGTGCCAAAATTCATGAAGCGCATAAAGTCTCCAGATTCCAAAGACAAGAGTGTGTTTGGGGTTCCGCTCATTGTACATGTGCGGCGTTGCGGCTTCCCGTTGCCCCTTTGCCTCCAGCAGGCCCTCGCACACCTCACACGTAACAGTCTGGACCAGGTACTTATGCAAATGAGATCTTTAAAACAAATAAAAAAACACTACATTTTGCCACAAAGACCAACTTGACCAATAAATAACCCTGGCCTTTTTTCTGTCTTCTCATCTTGCTGGTCTTGGGGTTTCCTTTTAGGTGGGCCTGTTCCGCAAGTCTGGAGTGAAATCTCGTATCCAAGCGTTGCGTCACCAGTGCGATGCCTCGCCCGATGCTGTTGACTACGAGGAGCAATCAGCATACGATGTGGCCGACATGCTCAAGCAATTCTTCCGGGACCTTCCGGAACCTCTGCTGAGCAATAAACTAGGAGAAACCTTCCTGCACATCTACCAGTGTGGGTGATACCATTGTCCTTTTAAATGCTTCAATTAAAACTTGACATTTTGCCATATGTGACATTTTACTCTAATACACTATAACAATCACATGTCTGTGACACATACTTTCCATTTCCTTCCTCAGACGTGCCCAAGGAGGAGCATCTGCAGGCGGTTCAGGCGGCCATCTTGCTGATGGCAGACGAGAACCGGCAGGCACTGCAGACTTTGCTCTATTTTCTGCGCGATGTGGCGGCGCAGGTGGACGAAAACCAGATGACGGCCGCCAATCTTGCTGTATGCCTGGCGCCGTCCCTCTTCCACCTCAGCCTGACTAAGGGTGACGTACTCTCACCTAGGTACGGCGTCACACACTGATATGCAGATTTTATTCGATAGCGACAACAAGTTTGGGGTGATTGAAGTTCTCTGTCCTCCTGATTGTGGTGAAGGTCAATCCAGAGAAAGTATGCCAGCGGCAGACCAGATCAGAAGGACCTGAACGAGAACATGGCTGCAACTCAAGGCCTGGCTCACATGATCACAGAGTGTCATCGCCTTTTTCAGGTCGATTTAATTTTTTTTTTTTTTCGTTACTTCTTTTTCATGACTGGAAAGGCAGTATGACTTCAAAGATTTTCAATATTTAATGATCCGAAAGACACAAAACACTTGATTTCCCACAAACAGTCTGAGTCTCCTATTCCAGACAATCAAAATGCAAAAATTGCCCTAAAAATGCAACCTAAAGCGAGTTTGACACCCCCGATTTCGTGTCTGACCATTTAGAGTGTCCAATACACCTTCCATGCATGTTTTTGGAATGTGCGAGGAAGCGTGTCCCTCGCCTACTACCTGTAGACAGTTCCACTGATCCGCTCCTTCTTGAACATAACTGACTATATTTATCTCAATGGTACAGAGAAAAAAATAATTGGAATTGTGATCTTTGGATCTCGAAAAAATACTTTTTACCTTTTATTTTATTTTAAAGTACGTTTGGAGCTTGTACGTTTACTGTTGAGTAGATTTTTGGTTTAGCACTTTTACTTTTACTCAAGTCATTTTTTTACATAGGCTAGTTTTACTTTTACTCAAGTAAACAATCTGTGTACTTTGCTCAACACTGCCAAGCAGGATCATTGAAGATGCTAAACAATCGGGGGCCAAGAAACAATGCGTCCTTTGTGCGGGTCAATTGCAGGGCAATCAATGAATTGATCGGCAATCAGTCACAAGCCATAAATTGACAAACAATGGACTGGTCGCCAGTTACTCACTTGAAGGTCTCCCCACAGATCCCGGAGGAGATGGTGAACCAGTCTCCTAAAGCCTACATGGAAGCTGAGCTTGTGGCGCCTCCATTTGACGAGTTGGGTAAGGTACACCCGGAGGACATGGACGAAGGTGATGAGGATGTGGACGACGAAACTGAGATGGATGAAGGATCCTACCATGCGTACATGAAGAAGCTTATCCACAATCTTTTAAGGGAGACTAAAGACAGGAGCAAAGCATGGATGTATGGACCTGCAGGAGAACACATTGAACTGGCCTCCAAAAAGGTTCTCAAATTTTTGCACAATAAATTGCAATTGCATTTTCGAAAACGATTATGTCATTCAGTACTAGCTATTTTGAGACCCTCCTTTACACTAAAGTTTGGGGAAAAAAAAACTTAAGTGATGGTGAAAAGAAGCTCCTTGAACCATCAATACTTTTAGTCAACTGTGGTGGCACGTGTTCATGAGGACTATATTACTCTATGGCGTCATCAAGCGGTTGATAAAATGGACTACAATCTAGTTTCCACCTACAGTACAGTGGACCCCCGCCATACGAAATTAATCCATTTAGCAGTTGGGATCGTAAAGCGAAATCGTCATTCGGCGGGCAATAGAAACCTATGTTAATTAGCAAATGCGTATAAAACTCCAGGTAAAAACTTCAAAATTGGATGTACATATTCAAAATTGTTAAAAAAAAATATATCGTAAGTGGTACTTATATATAATCCACTGTACATATATACAATTAAATAACATCATAAATTAAAAAATATATAAAGGATTTATTTACCTTGTTGACGAGCTTGTTATGGCTATATTCCATAGCGAGGATTGCCTAGTCTAGCCTAACCTTCTTTGTATTTGTGGATTATCTCCAGCTTTGTTTCCATACTAATCATCTTCTTACTTCTCTCTTTAACATCTCTAGCAATCTTGGGACCCATGGCACCAATTCAAGTTTGAATTAAGCACTAAAATGCATATTGGCTGAAACACTTGATATTGCAAGCACTCATACAAGTTCAAATCTTTAGCATGTCGCCATCTTGTCACCGTGATGCCGACCCATAGCAGACCAGCATTGTAGTGACGCAAGCTGTGATGTGTGTAGTGAGGTATGAGCGCGGTGCAACTAGGAATGTTGATATGCTACTTGCTATTCACAATGTCCGGATTCCAACGTATAAATACGTCTTTGGGACTGAATGAGTTGCTCATGACGAAGCACAGTCGTGTGATCGCACCAGCTTTGGTTGTGCTTGCAGGTAGGTGACGGCAACCCTCTTCGGCGCTGGCGCGTCAGCACAGAAGTTGAGGCCACGCCCGCTGAGGTTCTTCACCGGCTTCTGCGAGAGCGTGCCCTTTGGCAGATGGAGCTACAGCAGGAGAAGGTTTTGGAGACCCTGGACAAGCAAACAGATGTGTACCAGTATTCCTGTTACAACATGACGCCTCAGCCCTGCACAGATTTTGTGATACTCAGGCAAGCTCGCGACACGCCGGTACTCAGTCAACATGGCTCGTAAAAAGCGATTAAATAATTTCAGATGTGTATTTATTTCTGTTGATGGTTTCCCTCAGGTCTTGGCATTCGGACTGCATTAAAGGCTGGTGTGCGTTGGTGTGTGTGTCAGTCGATCACAGTGACAGCCCGCTCGTGGCAACGGCAGTACGTGGCGTTGTTCTGGAGTCTCACTACCTGCTGGAGCCCTGCAGCATGCCGACCAGAACTAGACTGACGCACATCTCCAGAGTGGACCTCAGGTACGAGAAACAAAGTCAGTCCGGTTGAGACTTTGTTGTCATTCTCTG